>NW_026129645.1:9523-53802 GCF_022985175.1 Labeo rohita | reverse complement strand
AAATGTTCTAAAATAACAGAAAGCATCTTTGTAAATTATGAAAATTATCTGAAGTGTAATTTGATGTTTTGATGATGTAAGGTGGGCTTTATGACCACCAACCACAGATCAAAATGTCTTGCTTCACTTTTCAGGATGCATGAGGTACACTTATGTTCACCTCTATGTACAAAATCCTTAGAGAAAGTTACTTGTATTTATTTATTTATTTATTTATTTATTATGTCAAATAGGGTTTTTGTGCCATGTTTTAAAGAAATGGTGTTTAAACATCCCTAAAACAAGATAAATTCAACTGAGAAAAACTGTCAGTAAGATACTAGACTTGTTTTGAATTAAGTCATTAGAAATGTGTATGCTGAAAAAAATACAAACAAACAAATAAATAGATAGATAAATAAATAAATAAATAAATAAATACAAGTGAATTTTGTCATTTTCTGTCAATAACAATCTTTTTTTTCCTTTCCAAATTACAAATCTTTCTACCACTCTACTAAAGTAAGGAGTGTGGGACCCTCTACTGGAGAAAAAAACAACAAATCAAAACATATAGACCTAAATATAAATATAAATATAAATATAAATTTATAAATTAATCCTGAAAATACCATATGGACCACGAAAATGTGAAAATAAATAAACAAATGATGAACAAATATGATAAATAAACAAATAGAAAAAAATTTGAATTTCATATATATATATATATATATATATATACAGTACTGTGCAAAAGTTTTAGGCCACTGGTATTTTCACCAGCTAAAAAATGGTTTAAAGTAAGTTATTTCTATCTTTTGCTGTAGTGTGTCAGTAGGAAACATCAGTTTACATTTCCAAACATTCTGTTTGCCATTAATTGTAATAATCTAGTGATATTTTTGTTTGCACAAGGAGTCTGACAACAGCCAGTGCTCCACAGAGACATCTGATCTCACCATCATCCAGTCTGACTCTGGAATGACATGAAGAAACAGAAAAACTGAGACAGACTAAATCCAGAAGAACTGTTTCAACATCTCCAAGATGTTTCAAGTAACTACCTGCAAAGCTTCCTGAAAAACTATGCACAAGTGCACATAGGGCAAAAGCTGCTTTAAACGCAAAGGATGCTCACATCAAATGCTTATTTATTTTGGTTAATAGAAGTTCAATGATAAAGAAAATCTATTTATGACATTGTTTTTGACAGCATCCTCATTTTATGTGCCTAACTGCCTAAAAATTTTAACAGTACTGTAGCTTTGTAGGTATAGGTCTCTTAAAGCATCTTGGAGATGTTGCCACAGTTCTTTTGGATTTAGTCTGTCTCCGTTTTTTTCTGTTTCTTAAGACAGACTGGATTGAATGATGGAGAGATCAGATCTCTGTTTGCACAAGGAGTCTGACAACAGCCTGTGCTCCATACAAAAATCTCACTGGATTATTACAATTAATGGCAAAATGAATGTTTAGAAATGTAAACTGATATTTCCTGACTTTAAAGCCAGACTGACTTTAACTGACTTTAAACCATTTTTTAGCTGATGAAAATACTAGTGGAAAATACTATATAATATATATATATCTTTATTTTACAGTGTTCCACAGTGTAGGTTAATGCAAATTGTCTGGTTTCTCTGATTCTTTTTAGTGAACTGGATGAACAGTCTGAAACAGTTCGGGGCTTGAGCGACACAGATCTACAAGTGACTTAATCAAAACTCACTTTCAGATGTGCCTAACAGTCACTTGAAATAAGCCAAAATACTGTATATTCATGTTTTTTTTTTTTTTTTTTTTTTTTTTTTTGAGGTTTAGACAACTGTGAGAACTTCACATAAAGGTATTGGAAAAACACTGAACTCATTTCACACTTAAACCTCCACTCTAGACAAAGGTGAGAGTCATTGGCTGTCAAGTGCCAACATGTTTCTGGTTTTGGTTTAGCACTTCAGTTCAGTTAAGTTGACACCAAGTAGCTTGTTTATTCATTAATACATAATAATTTACAAGATATGACATCAATATAGTACCAAATATGCCAAACCTTTTAAAAAACACTTTTGACTTTTTTTGTTTGTTTGTTTGTTTGTTTGTTTTTGGTTTAATTAGATTTGTGATGATTCTAGAAATTGTGCTTCACAGAGTGTTCATACAGTCATAAAGTTCTAATTAATCAATGGTGACATTATTTATTATGATGTTTAAGTTATTTTAGTATTAAAGTAAAATGCTATTCATGTGAGCAAGTGTAAAATCATTTTACGGGACTGTAGTACCCAGCTATTCAAAAATAAATAAATAAATAAATAAATAAAATAAAATAAAATAAAAAGAAATAAATAAGTAAATAAAACAAATAAACAAACAAACAAAAAAAAAACAACAACAAGTTAGAGAAAACTAGGTTGACAAGTCATGACACTATCAGATTTTATTGTTTTAAAAAATGATTGATTAAACAATTTTGATAAAATAAACAGTCCTCTATATCCTATAAAATGTAGCCCTTTTTTGGCCCAACAGCATGGAAACTTGACCAATCAGGCTTCAAAAAAATAATAATGCACACACTCTCCATTCAAGGTCAAAGTGGTAGAAAAAGAAATATCCAAGTTGGCAACCGCTCACAAAAATCTTCAGCAAATACAAATGAATTTTAAATTAACTCCTGCAATTCCAAATCAAAAGTCTACCAAATCACAAAGAGATCAGCTAGTAAAGATAAAACTTCCTAAACACATATTTCATCTGAAGCAGGAGTTTTCAAATGTTTTCATGTTACTGACACTGAAATACAAAGGGGGCACATATTTTCATGTATAAAATTACAAATACAAAATTTGTACCCACTTACTATTAAGGTGCTGTTAACGTGGTTGGAGAAAATATTTGTCCATGGTGGCATACTGAAAGAACAATAGTAGCATATTCAGCTGCAACTGAACAAAAATGAACCAAAATGAAGTGTTATAAAACACAGTTCAACATATCAGCAAGAATCCTTATTAATTATCAAGACAAAAAATAATTTTAGTAGTAAGGATGGATTCACATTTTTTAGTGTAATTGGTCCTGATGTTGTTCTGTAACTTGCATCTGCTGTAAATCAGCATTGAGTTGTGATTGTTCTGCTGATCTTCTGTTTCCAACAAAAACATGTAATAGTCCTAGAAATGGAACAGAAATTTTTCAGATTCAGTATTTACAAAACGTTCTACAATAATAATGTAGTCAAAAGCCAAAATAAAGAATATTTACATATTTAAATAACATGAGCTGCCTATGGAGAAAATCATGATATAACAATTTTTAGAGATGGCTGAAAATAACTCACCGATCACCACAATGACTAGAAGCCCATTCATCAGACCAGATATGATGATAATAATTTGCCACTGTGCCGGATTCTGCTCGGTGTACTCAGTCACTGTGTGATTGTAACACTCAGTTAACACAGTTAGTTGAGTTGGTTCTGTAATAAAAGTGTTCACAGTCTGTTACTGTAAAAAAAAAAACTGTTACTGTTAGTGCAGTAGCTACAGATTTGTAGCACTGAAGATACTGATAATATATGTAATTTATGAATATATAATATATAATATATTTTTCTTTTTTTTTTTTAATTAAGTAGTTAATGACTATGTATGTAAGCAGTGATCAGCAATATATTTTAAACAAGAACAAATGAACTCACCAGTGATGTATATTCTGGTGCTGTTGCTGAGTTTTGGAGGTGTGCGTGTGTTCATACAGTAATAAACTCCTAATTCATCAGCAGTCACATTACTAAAGTATGTTTAAACTGTACTGAATATTTGTTCCCCTTCAGTCGTTTCACTACGACGTTACATATGGGAACTCGCTTGAGTGACCATTCACCTCTGAGCTTTATAGAAAAGGCCAATGAAAATTGGCGAGTGGAATTTGCATGCAACGCCATGCAACTTCCCGGAGGTGCATGAGGAGGTTATGCAGGAGCTGCGTGCAGCGACTGACTTCGCCCTCCGGGCGACCAAAGTCACAGCGCGGTCCCTTGGTCAGGTGATGTCCACACTTGTGGTCCAGGAGCGCCATCTCTGGCTGAATCTGGCGCAGATGGCAGATGTCGACAAAGCACGCTTTCTCGGCGCTCCCGTCTCCCAGGCCGGCCTCTTCGCCGACACTGTCGAGGATTTCGCCCAGCAGTTCTCGACAGTCCAGAAGCAGACTGAGGCAATAAAACACATCTTGCCCCATCGAGAGACTACTAGGAAGTCCCCGGATGCCCAGCCCCAGCCTGCTCGTCGCCGAGGGCGCCCCCCCTGCGACTCCCAAACCGGCTCCGTCTCCGGCTGAGGCCCATGATGCGGCCCTCGCATCGAGACGTCGAGGCCGACGCAGGGGAGCGGCGCCGCCCGCTGCTCAGGGTTCAGCTACAAAAACCTGCAGGTCTGCGAAGCGTCCCTGACACGGGCAGCCCGGAGATGATGGAAGCTGCTCTTCAGGGGACTATAACATCTGTGCCCCCACTCCCGGAGGAGGGCCGGGACCTTCTGTGTGTTCTGCCGCCGTCGACCCGGTTCCCACCCACTCACAGAAAGAGCAATTTTCCACATCTCTGGGCCAAGTGCCCCGGGATCTGTTCCTGAGCGATGCTATGCCTCCTCGGATTCGGACCCGGAGCCCACATTCGCCAGCGTGGGAACCTGGGAAGAAGGTAAGCGCTGCCCAGTGCGGCCAGACTTTTCTCCAGGACGTTCATCCTTCTGGGATCAGTCCCCTTCCCCTTCCCGCAGGCTGCCCCACCGCGGTCACGTCGGTCAACGCTCCGTTGATCCCACTTGCGGTCAGGCTGGGAGCCTGGCTAGAGCTCCCCAGCCCTTCCCGGTGGTTGATCCTGACGGTACGTCTCGGCTATGCGATTCAGTTTGCCAGGCGTCCGCCCAAGTTCAGGGGCGTCCTCTTCACTTCTGTCCTCTCGGACACAGATGCCTCTGTCTTGCGTGCGGAGATTGCAGTTTTGCTGGCGAAGGATGCAATCGAGCCTGTCCCTCCAGCCGAGATGAAGTCAGGATTCTACAGTCCCTACTTCATCGTGCCCAAGAAGAGCGGTGGGTTACGACCGATCCTGGATCTTCGAGTTTTGAATCGGTCCCTTCTCAGACTGCAGTTCAAAATGCTCACCTCGAAACGCATTCTTTCTTGCGTTCGACACCAGGATTGGTTTGCAGCCACTGACCTGAAGGACGCCTACTTTCACGTCTCGATATTGCCTCGACACAGACCCTTCCTACGGTTTGCCTTCGAGGGTCGAGCGTATCAGTACAAGGTACTCCCATCTGGCCTGTCCCTGTCTCCCCGCATCTTCACGAAGGTAGCGGAGGGCGCCCTGACCCCCCTATGGCGGAAGGGCTTCAGCATCCTCAACTATCTCAACGACTGGCTCATCATAGCTCACTCGCGAGAACTGTTGTGCGAACACAGGGACCTGGTGCTCCGACACCTCAGCCATCTGGGCCTTCGGGTCAACCGAGAGAAGAGCAAACTCTCTCCAGTGCAGATGATCTCTTTTCTCGGCATGGAGCTGGACTCGGTCAACATGACAGCCTGCCTCACCAACGAGCGCACGCAGTCAGTGCTGAACTGTCTGAAACTATTCAGACACAAGACAGCGGTCCCTCTCAAAACTTGTCAGAGGCTCCTGGGGCATATGGCAGCCACAGCCGCAGTAACACCGCTCAGCTTGCTTCATATGAGACCGCTTCAGCGCTGGCTACACGATCGAGTCCCGAGATGGGCATGGCACCGTGGCACACTCCGGATTGGCGTTTCCCCGCAGTGTCGCCGCCTATTCAGCCTGTGGTCAGACCCTGCCTTCCTACGGGCCAGAGTTCCCTTAGGACAGGTGTCCAGGCATGTTGTGGTCCACACGGATGCCTCCACCACGGGTTGGGGTGCTGTATGCAACGGGCAAGCAGCCTCGGGCTCCTGGACAGGACCTCGACTGCTCTGGCACATCAACTGCCTGGAGTTGCTAGCTGTGCTTCTTGCGCTGCGTCGCTTTCTTCCGATGCTCCGCCACAAGCATGTGCTTGTCCGTACAGACAACACTGCGACCGTAGCGTACATCAACCGTCAGGGTGGTCTACGCTCCCGTCGTATGTCGCAACTCGCCCGCCATCTGCTCCTGTGGAGTCAGACGCGGCTGAAATCGCTGCGCGCCGTTCACATACCAGGAGAGCTCAACCGTGCAGCCGATCAGCTCTAGCGGCAGCCCACCCATCCTGGAGAATGGCGACTCCACCCCCAGACAGTCCAGCTGATTTGGAATCGATTCGGCGAGGCCCAGATAGATCTGTTTGCCTCCCCAGAATCCTCCCATTGCCAGCTCTATTACTCCCTCAATGAGGCGCCATTCCCACGGGATCCATGCGCTATTTTTCCCAGAATGCAGCTGCAGCTCAGCTCCTCAGCAAAAACCTGAATGAGTGGATGTACGCCGCCATCTTATATACCTGTATGTATGGGGGAGTGGCGTTGCATGCAAATTCCACTCGCCAATTTTCATTGGCCTTTTCTATAAAGCTCAGAGGTGAATGGTCACTCAAGCGAGTTCCCATATGTAACGTCTCCGTTCCCTCCTTCAGGGAACGAGGGTTACGTACGTAACCTAGACGTTTCTGAGCATTTTATTATAGTAATAAGGTGGCATTGGTGTTGGGAATGTTCGTAGAATCACTGTCGGAGGATCTGGTGTTTTCAGGAAAATCCAATAAACCTAATTTTCATCAAGATCACAGTTTATGATCACATTTGATCCCAGGTAAGTTACTAGATCAGCCACAACTTGATAACAGATTATTAAATCTATAAGATACAAAAATAAATAAACAAATACCATTATCCATGTAAATCCCCTATGACGCATAAAATAAAACTATTTATAATTTTAATAAAGTTACAAAGCATGTAAATATACTAATATCATTTAATAAACTCACAGAGCTGAAGCGGAATGATCTTCATCTTGTTGATCTTGAAGTAAGACACATCAGAATAAAATCTGCTTCCCTCCAAAGAACATTGAAGATGAATCTACTGCAGCTCTGAAGCAAAGACAGGAAAACAAAAAAAAAAAAAAACCCGTCACATCAAGTAGAGGAAGTCAAAGTCAAATTTGTTCTGACCACAACACCTATTTTCACCCTTACCATCATCACTTCATTAAGTTTAACATGTTCTATACCTTAAGCATGGTCGATATTTGATCATGTTATTGTTTTTCTAGCACTTTGGCATATTTCTCATATCACAACTTTTTAAATTTACAAAACTATTCAACCTCCACATCTTCTACTCTCATGTGGTGTGTTGTGTGTATTTGAAAGCTGCTATCTGGATCCTGATGCTCTGGTTTAGTGTTAGGATCCAGATGCTAATGCTCCATGTATTGATTCATCTTTTGTTGTGAGCACATAATTCAGTTTTGACGCTCCTGTGCCTACTGTAGGTGGTCGACTGATCAGTTTGCGGCTGCACAGCTCCATATGCAGCAAATTGTGATTCACTGTGTGTTCTGACAGCTTTCTATCATGGCCAGCATTAGGCATTTCAGCAGTTTGAGCTACAGTAGCTCTTCTGTGTGATCAGACCTTTGACTTACTAGGCAAGACGCGCCATTTTGGAGTTGCTCTGACCCAGGCTTCTAGCCAATACTATTTGTCAGTCACTCAGATCTGTTTAAATAAATGGTATAGGTGCATATCATTGAATACTGTTTTTCCTGTTGCACTGTTTTTGTGTTGTGCACTGTTTTTTCTGTTTCTGGTACCGTTATTGAAGAAAATTTGAAAGGTAAATGAAAAACCCCAGACTATAACACCGTTGTTTACTTACATTGTTTATTTACAAACCACTTTTCCATGAATCGGTTAGTTCTGACCGACAGCGCGATTCGCCTCGCGTACATTCGCACGTCCGCCAAAAGGATGCTAGACTCGAGAATGGAGTGGAAGTGCCAGGTAGGGCAGAGAGAAATAAACATGGTTACTATACTTTTACCCTAGGCCTAATAAAACCCTGGTTATTTTTCCTTAAAACAAAACATGACCCATGATAATGCAGAAACATGTTCCATAAGATTTTTCTATAAAGATATATTCAAGATGTAGCTATTATTGTACTAATTTTAACATTTAGGCAAAATAATAATAACAATAACACATGGTTCTAATTTAATAATTTTTATTTATTTATTTTTAAAACAAATGTATACTATGTGCAAACAAATTAAATTAAATTATAACAAGGTGGAGCTGTGTTGATGAAAAAGTTACAGGTACAAGAAAATTTGTGAAAAAAAGTAAACATACACATGAGAGACAGAGAGATGTCAGGGAAATTGAAGAGAGTAAAAAGGTAAATGGAAGTTCAAGAGCTAACCTTTAATTATTTTGTGGATTTAAGGATTTAAACTCTTTATGTGATGATGATGATGGCCATAGAAAAAATGTTGTCAGTGGTTTTAAAATTTGTTGCGGGGTATATAGGATGGCCTGGATGAGTTTGAGATTTCCAGGCCTGAAATTTTGTCCCAATCTGCCCCTGTTTATACCGCAATGCTGCGTTTCTATTTTAGGTTAAGAAACTGAGATACATACAAGCACAAATGTAACGGCTCCTGAAGGTTTTCTTCTGATTAAAAGAATCACGCTTCAACTGATGTTTTAACGTTTATTATCTTCTTGCAAAGAGCAAGCATCAGTGTAATCGCCATCTTGATCGTACTTCAACACCACTTGAACATCGTGACACCCTTTGGATATCATTAATATCTTTACATCTTTTCGTCATGACACCGTGAAAAACTGAAACAAATAAATAACATTCAGATACATAACGTGTAAGTGTGTTCCTGTTTCTTACTGAACCAACATCAATACACACAATGCATTATTATAAATTAACAGATGAAATCTAAAGAATAAACAACGTACCGTGTGCGCCTTCGAAATCCAGGAGACATTAATGTATGTATAATGTATCTTTCAATCGGCAGCTCTCAGCGTGTGTGCACTTCTTGTGAATCTGATACCAACATGTCCAGCTAGTTCATGTGACAAATTCAACTAACGTTGCACATTTCACCTGTAGGTGTCACTATTAACGCACTTTTATAATACTCAAATACAATTTTAAAATAAACACTGACAATATATTGTACACCATTTGTGTACTAAATACCCTTTACAAAATAAATGACTGAAATACTTAAAAGAAAATACAAAGTTTTCTGTGACAGCTACACACATCAAAAACCAGGAGACCACAACCTCTTAAAACAACGTAGAAAGGACATAGAAACTAAGGCAGGCAGTGCTACAAATACGAAACCAAACGAGGGACTAATAAGGATAATTAACTAGACACAGGTACAGGGAATTAAACTGAACAAGAATAGGGAACATAACCATATAAGGAAACACAGGAACTAAGCAGGAACATAAACGTGACACTCACAGCTTAGCCTAGTTTAGTTTACATTTTCTTTTTTTTTTTTTCTCCTGCAGTGATGGGGACTCGAGTGCGACTTAAGTCGCACACACAGTGACTTCAGACTCGACTTGAGACTCGTCCTCGAAAGACTTCAGACTCGACTCGGAATCGAGCTGCAGGACTCTTGAACAATGTTTATTTTTAGGAAACAACTGATGAGCTCGCTGTTATTCCCCTCCCTCCGTTACCTATCACCTGCCCATGTAACACGTGACGTGTATCTGTTGCGCGCGGGCGCAGCCACACATTTTGTAAATAATAAGTGTAAAGAAGAGACTGATTAGTGACAGTATAGACAGCGTCGTTGATTATAATAGAGCTTTGTGATATCGCGAACTAAGCTTTTACTAATTTTAAGGGAGTCGGTAAATGAGATACTGATTTAATACAGCAGTTAAATAAACAAGATGTTATTATTAAGTGACTTACATTGTCTGACTATAATACTATTGCCTGATTTTGCTCTATTTCGTCGTCAAAAGTAGTCTGAAACAAGTCACAACTGGGCCGCTGCGCATCTCCATTCAAACACAGCGGTGTTTCGTTTATGAATGAACTCGTTTTTAAAACGAATCTAGTGAAATGATTCAATTTCCCATTCATAAAGACAGTCACTCTTTATTCCGAAGCAGCAGTTCGAACGAATCAAATGAATGATATGATTCAGTAATTAAATCAGTCTCTTGCCGCCACCTGCTGGCAGTTATTTAAATCATTTAACATTTATGTATTAAAAAAAAATTGATTTAAAACATTAATCTCAACAATGAATTTAGGAATATGATTGCACTCCTGCCACCTCTGAGGAAGGAGCCCAATCTTTGCGCCCCCGCACGCAAGCGAAAAAACCCCAAAAAACGGCAGTATGCGACAAATTTCCCCTGCAACAATATTCGGGCTATACACCTGTGCGTTATGGAGGACTTTTAGTCACATGTGAAACAAGTCACCCTCGACGGGCTGGATTCGAACCCATGGTCTGCGCGACTGAGTCGTCTTTGAAGTCCCGTTCTGAATCAAATGATTCGCGATCCGATCGGAGCGATTCGAAACAGTAAATCGTCACGTTGACGCAATTTCCGTAGTATTAAAAGCACGCCCACCATCCCCACCTGCTTTCCACAAACCGCGCCCTGGATATGTCATTATATTGATTAATATGTATTATTTTGTGTACGTTATTTTTAAAAAAGTATAAGATATGTTTATGGTTAAATAAAATGAATAAAAATGTTTCAGTAGTTGATTGATATTTATTATTTTTTGTATAGTATTTTAAAAAAAAACATATTAAACGTTTATGGTTATGATTAAATAAAATTAATAACAATGCTTCTTCAAAAATGTGTTGTTTTTTTTTTGTGTGTGTGGGGGGGGGATATAATTGGATTGATATGATTTATCAGATTTAATTTTTCTAATCAAGACACTTTAAATGTTCAAATGTAAAATGTTTAAATAAAATGAATACACAAAATATATACAGGAAAGATATTATTTATTAAGGAGGATACAGTATTGAGGGGGATATAGGACAATATAAAAGAGCAGGCCTGTGTAATATATACAAAATATGTACAGGAAAGATATTATTTTTTTGAAGGGGATACAGAACAATATAAAAGAACGGGCCCGTGTAATATATACAAAATATGTACAAGGAAAAATATTATTTTTTTGAAGGGGATACAGAACAATATAAAAGAGCGGGCCCATGTAATATATACAAAATATGTACAGGAAAGATATTATTTACTGAGGAGGCTGAGTATTTTGCTGGCGCTGCTCTGCCAACCAGTCATCTAAAGATGTGCCATCCAGCCTTCTTGGTCGGCGACTTGTGTAAAGCACAAAGCTCAATACAAATGGCCTCAACCAAGCGGCTGGTGTTGGGCCACTGTGCTGGACCCCCAGGATGTCCAATCAGACACCGTTTGACACTCTCCACACCTGGTGTGACTCCGGAGCGCTTCGGTGCCTTAAAACGCCCATGAGTCAGCTGAGGCTGATGTCGAGGCTGATAGTTGATCCGCTGCTTGTCGAAATCAGAGAGCGCTGTCCACAACCGGATGGCCTCTGTCACCTGCAGGTCAGTAAGGTAAGGAGCCTCACGAAGACCCACCAGGTAACCAGCCAGATTCTGGACCTTGTCCCACCCAGCGATGCCATCGGGTCCAACGACTGCTCCCTAGTAAATGCAGATTAATGTTAATATATGTGGAATAATACGACATTGAAACAAACAAAGCCCTTAAAGTGTCTTACCTGAGCCTCGTCGGAGAGACTGCTTCCAGGGTCGGATGGCTGTGACATCACTGAAGGGGCAGGGGCAAGATGCTGTCCATCTCCACCAGATGATGTGGACGGCTCAGCCAGTGATGCTGGGGACTGAGGCAGAGGCAAAGATGAAGGGCTGTTTCTGAGATCACGGCAGGGGTCATCCTCATACAGCACCGGAACTGTGATGTCCTCCATGATCTCTTCATCAAACCCCTCATCTTGCAGGTCCTGGTCATCAACTTCCTCGACCAGCCTGTCTTCCTCCTCTGGGTTCTGGAGCACTGGAGTCAGGGTTTTGCCAGTCTGGCTGTAAAGGTACTCCATTCCCAGCAAAAAGTGGGTACGCATTCATTTTCTGAAATGAAAAGCAGAAAGAGACTATAACTTCCAGCAGTCGGAAAGATGTCTTTACATTAAGTGTGTAATGATAGTTTAACAAGCTACATGTAAACCATGTTACTGTGGTAATAAACATGACCATAAACTGGCCTGATGATGAGTTTTCAACAGAGGACAGGAATCCCTGATATATTAAATATGTGAAGTCAAATATGAAGTCCAAAATTTCCTTCTAGTGATGATTCTAGGGGCCCAGGATTGCCAGGGGCCTCGGAGGAGGTTAGTAGTATTATTACCAAATATAAGTGATATATAAGCAGAGCTGGATAGTAACTGATTACATGTAATCTGGATTACATAATCAGATTCCAAAAATTAAGTACCTGTAATTAAATTAAATTACATTAAAATACATTAAAATACATGGAATCAGACTACAGTTTTTATGTATTATATGATTACATATTATTCACACAATAGCAGTAAATTATTCATAATTGAAAGGTAATTCCTATTTCCTCTTTTCATCTTTTAATTTTATATTCTGAAATAGCCTACTGCTTATATACATTCAAAAAGTCTTCCAGTTTTGTGGACATTCATACAAAGACCAGTCACTAGTCAGGTGGCAACACAGCATTTGACCACTGATTTATAAAAATTATTTCAGTTTCAACATTGCATCAACTACTGATAAACACATTGATTTTTATTAGATTTTTTATTTGAATTTTTATTTGAATTTTTTTTATTTGAATGATCACTCTGTAGACTATTTAACCACCTTTAACCAAGGCTTTTGTCTTTCAAACACATTATAATGCACAAATTAATCTTAATTATAATAATTATAATCATAATTTTTATTTATTTATTTTTTAACTTTTTAAAAAAAATCTTTTAACGATTAAGTAACAAATTTGCATGTACACTGGTTCTCTGACGTTTACACGCAGGTAAACAAATACATTATTTAATTTTTCAGTAAGTTTTTTATTTTAATTGATTTTAAAATGATTTACTTTAATTTTAATATTTGTTATGGTTTAAGTAATTATTAGTTTTTCATTAAATTCCCTGCATTTCCCTCACAGACATGTTTAATGCACTTACTGTAAGTTACACAGTTTAGTAATTAGCGGACGGTCGATGATTTTAAGATTTTACCATGGGAAAAGTTACAGGTTCACCGGTACTGAAGAAAACGTGTGCTATACATGCTAGCTAGCTATATCGGCACGTTTTGTTTTCCAAAAATATACACTATTTATGAACAAATAATGATATTCAATAATGAGATAAATCTTAGTCTTACCTGTCGTAAAGATGACAATAACAACGGTCGGCGATTGGTCAAAAGTCAGCCACAGCGGAGAAACGCGATTGGTCCAAAGTAAGCCCCCGGAGAGAAACGCGATTGGTTAAAAGTAAGCCCCGGAGAGAAACGCGATTGGTCCAAAGTAAGCCACAGGAGAGAACGCGATTGGCTCATGTGGGCTTACTTTGGGCTTACTTTGGCTCAGTCGGTGGGATGCAGTCATTAAACATATGAAAAGGTAAAAACAAAGGTTAAATTCCCCTGTAAATCACTTTAAGGAGTCAAATATCACCTCATAATGGGAAGGCAAATTTTTTATCAGATTTTTGGATTATTGTTTAGAATGTGCTCCTAAAATTTTGATTGTGCTACTAAATTTTTTAAATCAGGAGCACAAGTGCTCCTAGCAAAAAAAGGAAGTGTAGAGCACTGATACTACAAATCTCTTGTCAAATCAAGAATTGAAATCAAGAATCGAAATAGAATCGAAAATCGAAATCGAATCGAATTAAGAACTTGAAAATCGAAATCGAATCGAATCGGAACATCTGATACGATACCCAGCCCTACTAAATGGTGTTTTTTTTTTTTTTTTTTAATTCAAAAAAGGCCAAAAGTTTTCTGTGATTGGTAGGTTTAGGGGTAGGGTTAGTGAAGGAGGATAGATTATACAGTTGGTACATTAGTAAAACCATTACGCCTATGGAGAGTCCCGTAAACCACATATCCAAGTGAGTGTGTGTGTGTGTGTGTGTGTGTGTGTGCGTGCTTGAGTGCGTGTGAGAGAGTGTGTGACCAGTGTGGTCATTGAAAATGTGTTCAGATATATATTCTTCACAGAAAATGAGCCAAGGCCAATGAGTTTGAAAAAATAATTAATCGTATCATTTTTCTCTTGATACAAAATGAAAACGGGTCCTACAGATCCGAACACCATACAAGGGTTAATTGCCAAACTTGTGGTGGTCGATTAACGTAATCATTTACGTGCCGCTGGCTAAGTAATTTAAGTAATTTCACTTAAATGACAATTAATAGGTCATTTTCATTGCCATTTAAGTGAAATTATTGAACTTAAATATACAAGCTTGATAATAATGATCATTCTAAAGAAAATTTCAGATGGCACTTAGAGGCTTTTGCATCTGAACTCTTCATATATTTCACATCATTTGGTTTGTTGCAATAGTGTTTTGCATTTAGCTACAATGTGATGTTTGACCATATTTGGTCTTTCTTAATTTTTGGTCTGTACTGTACTGTGTGTTCATGCTACAAGGCAAAATACAGATATTAACTTAAAAGTAAAGCATTCTTGGTGTTTTTGTCATGTTGCAATAGCCTGTTTACACTGATTATATACCAAAATCAAAGCTGATACTGTATGCTAATAGATAAAGGAGTCATTATAACATATTACATGCTTTGAATTCCATATATATAGCTATGCAGTGTTGGATGGGTCGCTGTACGTGATGCAACACTTATTATAACCAGAGACTTAATATAATAAAGAGACTTGAGACTTGACTTGGACTCTAGCTCAGAGACTTGAGACTTGACTTGGACGCTAGCTCAAAGACTTGAGACTTGACTTGGACTCTAGCTCAGAGACTTGAGACTTGACTTGGACGCTAGCTCAAAGACTTGAGACTTGACTTGGACGCTAGCTCAAAGACTTGAGACTTGACTTGGACGCTAGCTCAGAGACTTGAGACTTGACTTGGACTCTAGCTCAGAGACTTGAGACTTGACTTGGACGCTAGCTCAAAGACTTGAGACTTGACTTGGACTCTAGCTCAGAGACTTGAGACTTGACTTGGACTCTAGCTCAGAGACTTGTGAGCATCTCTGTCTCCTCGGTTTTCTTCTTAAATCAACTTAAATAGTTACAGTCACAGTCTGCTTGCATCCAGCAGCCTAACATTATATATATATAATGTTAGGCTGCTGGATGCAAGCAGACTATATATATATATATATATATATATATAATGTTATATATATTCTGTTTTTTTTTGTTTTGTTTTGTTTTTTTGTATAATTACCATTGTCCATTCACATAATATCACACACACACACACACACACACACACACACACACACACACACACATGTTGGGTTTACATGTTTTATGGGGACATTCCATAGGCGTAATGGTTTTTATACTGTACAAACCGTATTTTCTATCGCCCTACACCTACCCTACACCTAAACCTAGCCCTCACAGGAGACTGTGCACACTTTTACTTTCTCAAAAAAAACTCATTCTGCATGATTTATAAGCCTGTTTCCTCATGGGGACCTCACAAATGTCCCCACAAGGTCAAAATTTACTGGTATTACTATCCTTGTGGGGACATTTGGTCCCCATAACGTGATGAATACCAGGTGCACACGCACACACACACACACACACACACACACACACACACACACACACACACACGTTTGTTTTTGTGAATTGTGGGGACTTTCCATAGACTTCTATAGTTTTTATACTGACAAAACGATATTGTCTATCCCCTAACCCAACCCTAACGCTAAACCTACCCCTTACAGAAAACATATTTGCATCATTACACTTTTAGATAAACATCATTTACTGTTTTTAATAATGTTTTAACATTGTGGGGACCGCACAATGTAGCAAAAACAAGTACACACACACACACACAAATTAAGCTGCCATTTCATGCACTCTTGGGGGCCACCTGGTGGCCACAGATGTTGATGACAACAAGGATGTTGGTTGAGGAAATTGTCCTGCCTGGTGAAATCTCATTCACTTGTAATGTAAATATTCCTCAGGGAATGACGCAAATGATCTTTGCCACCTGTGTATGTCAAACATACAGTATTTTCCCCGTGTTTTTCAGTAGAAAAAAAAAATATATACTTCACGAGGTGTAGCAGAGAGGATTTATTGGTATATACAGAAATTATCCTCTATTGTTATAGTGTTAATGTGACACCCTCTTACAGCAAATAATTTACAACAGAAATCACTTAGAGACAGCGGCGTACGGGACACCACCGCAGCTCCCGTGGTGCTTGGGGGCACCGTCACAGGACATTCTAAAAGGCATTCACACAAATCATACAGAAAGTGTTTTGCATTAAAAAAAAACGCAAGACGCTGCTGTGAAATTGAGGAAAATCGCTATGCACATTTTAGCCTAATGTTATTCAGTAACACCGATCTGTGAATGCAATGATTACTCACCACATTCATTACTGTTAAACCAGTTATGTATATTTCATATATGACAGCACTGCTGGTGGGAGGAGATACACATCTCGTTCTTTGTGGGGGTCCTCGCAGATGCTTAAAGCAGAAACTATATATATATATATATATATATATAATTATTTTATATATATATGTGTGTGTAATTTATTTAAAAGCAAATAATTTATAGCAATTCAACAAATTAAGCAAATAACACAAATCACTTACAGACTATGGTAATTACATGACTTATCCTACGACCTGTCAGCTTATTGGCAAAGTAAATTAAATGTCATATTGTAGGTATTTAATTTCATCACCATCTATTACAAGTTAATTTGTGCACGCAACTGAATGGTACCTCTGACAGTACAGGAATGTTTGTTTTTCTGAGGTTAAACAGTCTGGGTGAGAGACCTTGCCCACACACATGCCCACCCAACCACTCAGCCTACCCCTAAAGGGATTGTTCACTCAAAAATGGAAATTTGCTATTAATATATCCACCTTCAGGCATTCCAATATGTAGGTTACTTTTTTTTTTAGAAGAACAGTAAAGACGATTTTTAGGTGAAATCGTTGTTCTTGGTCTTTCATAAAATGCAAAATATACCAGTTTTTGAGAATAATAAAAGCTGTGTCAAGAAACACAAAATTTATACCAAGTGGCTTCTGATGATATATTGAGGTCCTATGAAGCGATACAAGCAAGAGACTAAATATTATTTGCAGCTTTATTACCTGTAATCCATAACCTCAGGCAAACGTCTGGAGTGATGTCCAGTGCGCAAACTAATCATTCTTTTGAACCGATTTTTTTTAATGAACTAGTGAACCAGTTCACCAAATCGGACTGAACTCTCTGAAACAGTTGGTGGCTCAAGTAGCACAGATCTGTAAATTCAAAACATCTCTTGTTAAATGCCATTGTTCCCCCAAGTGTCCCCACTGAATTTTCACCATTATTAATATTGAATATCATTCTGATCTTACTCTAGTGGACACTTTGGGGAATGCCTCAGTGTGACCCATGTCTGAAGTCATGATTTAAACAAACGAAAATGAAGATGGCCGAGGACAGTCAGCCATCTGTAGTACACATCATCAACTTTTTTGTCTGAAGGAGACGTGTGCAGCAAGGCCCAAAACATGGCACCAGTAACTCAAGAAGTTCCCCTTTGAATGGGAACTTGCACTGCATCCTCTAGTGGACACTCTAGTGGGGAACAGAATACCCACTGAGCTTGAGTGCGCTGAGTAGGAAGTTACTTTCTCTGCATCAAATGTCTTTCTGGGCCTGTCTATGACAGACGCAGACCACAGGAGGTTTGAGCCACAGATTTGGAACAGTGCAGTATAAAAGCTGACAACTGTGCTTTTACCTCTCTAAACATTTCAATCACTGTGTTAACCAACCCAGTCTCATAAAAATATGTATCTCTGGGTACTTTTCTGCAGCACCGTTTTTACATACCTTAATGCAAGTTTTGCAGCAGTTTCAAAGAGAAAAGTCCACTGAGTGGCGCTAAAACACAGGTTTTTATTACATTGGTATAGGTACGTATTGCAGCAGCTCAGTGGGAGTCTTCTAGTGTCTATGTTTCTGCTGCCGAAAGATAGCCCTCAAGCATCTCTTCAACAGGAGGCATCAACACATACCCATCCTCGTACATCCCCTCCACTATCCTGTAATTTGCATGATGAACGCGAGATGAAAAAGGTTTCTGCAATGATCTCTCAACCTCAGCGTGAAGAGAAATGAAAGTCTCACTGGAACTGGGCAGATATGATCAGACAGAAATTATTTATCCAATCTATCATGACAGATTTGAATATACTGTGCTTCTATAGAAGGTTTAATCTTTAGTTCTGGTCTTAAAATTGGACTGGTTAGCAGCACTGGGATTTCACTGTTCTTATTGCCCTATTTGTTTGTGTTTTCAGCAAAAAGCCTTCAATAGCATATATTGGGTTCACTTGCGTTTCCCCAAAAGGCTTTGCTTTTAGCATTTCTAGTATAGTATTTCTAAAATATAATTTTTATTTAATATGAATCATTTGTTTAATGTCAAGATTAACCCTATATTTGTGTGAAATGACATGTCTGTATCAGTTTGTTAAACAATCACATCAATAACTTCAGCATAACTGTTGTGAACGTGGTTTTACATGTTAACACTTTGCACGTGCTAATGGGCATTGTGTGGGTCTAGTAAACAAACAAAGCCGACATACTTTCCACTTGAGGTTAAGACAACTGTGCAAACTTCATTAACATAAAGGTGCTGGAAAAACACTGCACCCGTTTCACAGCTAAACCTCCACTCTAGACGAAGGTGAGAGTTATTGGTTGTCAAGTGCCGAAGCCAGTGGAACACTGGTTTTGGTTTAGCACTTCACATAAGTTTAGTTATGAAAAATAACACTGCATAGTGTTATATTTTTTACTTAACAAATTGCATAGTATGTATAACCAGCTAAACAACTTTGTTGTAGAATATTAAGAATGACATACTCAAAAGCATACACAAAGAAATATATTTAGCATAATGAAGAGCATAGATTTTAACTATAAGGCTGAACCGTGTTATCAAGGGTGTTTCTTATAAATGTCAGGTCAGGGCCAAGTTGTCGCATATGTTTCAAATATGGCTATTTTATAATTATATACTATTTATTTATTGTGAAACTAATGGTAAAATCAATTTAGACGCAGCACTAAATGCAGTCATATCAATATAAAAGTACAAAATAAGTACATTTAAAGTAAAAGGATCACATTGTTCCAAAAAAAAAAAAAAAAAACATTTCTGAATCAAATAACAAAATATACTCACAGATGTTTTCTCAAAATAAAACACATTTAAAAAGAATAACAAGCAGACAGACTAGTCACACTTACATCTTGCATTTTATTAAAACACAAAGGCAAAAAAAAAAAAAAAAAAAAAAAAAAAAAAAAAAAAAGCCCTGAGAGCTGAGTTTGAGCAAGTAGGTTGACAAGCCACAACATTTCAAAATAACATACCATTTTATCATCATTTAACTGTTTCCTTTTTAAAATACAGATTCATTTATACATGTATTAATTAAACAATTTTGACAAAAGCAGTCTTATCTTATAAAAAATGAACATATTCTCAGTCCAACAGCACTGAAAACTCAACCAGAAGGTTTTCATAAAAATATTAAAATAGAATATTGTGCACACTCTCCATTCACTCTCACACTTATATTTGCATCTACAACCACTCACAAAAGTTTCCACCAGATACAGCTTAAGACAACTATTTCAAAGAGAACTAGACCAACTATAGTAAATATAAACGTTCACACTCATTTCATTTGAAGCAGGGGTTGTCAGAGTTTTTGATGCCACCGACCTCTTGCGAGACCCACTAAAATACAAAGGCAGATACATATTTTCATGTATAAAACATTCATACAATAATTACACAATTAAAAAAAGAAGTGTCTACTTAATAGAAAGTAAATATTTTCCTGTGATATTTTCTACACATTATTAGAGTACTTTCAGATATACACAAAGACAAATATAAACCTAGCCGTCGGTTTAATCAAATAATTGTGATCTCAGGACTTCCAACCAGTCTTTAGAAAGCAGAATAAAATATGAATATGTAGTCGATTTTTAACTTATTTTACATTATTTACAGTATTTTTTTCTGAACTTTTCTCAGAGTTTCAGAGCTGAACATCAAGAAAAAGTACAGAAAATAAGTATAAAATCAGTCATACTCATGTGTTCATGACTTCGGCAGGTTTAGTGCTGCATAGGTGCTGTTGATTTGGCTCGACCGAATATTTCTACGCAGCTTGGAAAAATTCACCTCAGCATACTGAAAGAACAATATTATATTTCAGACAAACATGAACCAAAATGATATGACCTGTAAGATATTGTACAGGTCAGCGAGAATCCTCAATAATTATTAAGACAGAAATTAATTTTAATTATAATGATGGTTTTACATATTCTTACATGTAATCGGTCCTCATGCTGTTCTGTAACTTGCATCTGCTGTAGATCAGTGTTAAGTTGTTGTGATTGTTCTGCAGACCTTCTGTTTCCAACAACAAAAACCTTTACTAGTCCTAAAATATAGAACAGTGTTTTAGATTCAATATTATATTTATATGTATCACATAAATAGCACAGTAATAATGACACAGGCAAAAGCCTTCATGAAGAATATTTACATATTTAAATAAGTTCATCTGCCTATGGGGAAAATCATTATATAAATATTTTTAAAGATGGCTGGAAATAACTTACCGATCACCACAATAACTAGAAGTCCATTCATCAGAGCAGATGTGATGATAATACTTTTCAACTGTGTTTGATTCTGATCAGTACAATTCACCTCCGTACTATTCTGATCAATAATCTTTGCTGTATGATTGTGACACTCAGTTAGTTGAGTTGATTCTGTAATAAAAGTGTCCACAGTCTGTTACTGTAAAAATGTTACTGTTAGTACAATGGCTACAGATTTATAGCACTACAAATATTGTTAATAAATGTAATTTATGAATATACTTATTTAAAAAAAAAAAGTAGTTAATGATTAGTATGTAAGCAATGATCAGTAACATGTCTTGATGACTGAAGGAACAAATTACCATTGACTTACCATTAAAGTATAGTCTGGTGCTGTTGCTGAGTTTTGGAGGTGTGCGTGTGTTCATACAGTAATAAACTCCTAATTCATCAGCAGTCACATTATTTATAACCAGATGATGTTTAAACTGCACTGAATATTTATTTGTCAATGTTTTATTAAAAAAAAAATGTGATATTGGTGTTGAGAATGATCGCAGAATCACTGTTGGAGGATCTGGTGTTTTTAGTAAAATCCAATAAACCTCATCTTCATCAAGATCACAGTTTATGCTCACATTTGATCCCAGAGCAGTAGGTAGATCTGCAACTGCAACTTGACTACAGATTAATACATCTGTAAGATAAAAATAAATTAAATTCCCCATGTTAAACCCCTGTGACAAATTACATCAATTTATTTAGAATTTTAATATTTTTATACAGAATGTAAATATATTGATATCATGTAATAAACTCACAGAGCTGAAGCTGAATGATCTTCATGTTGTTGTCGTGATTAAAACACTTCACTCAGAAATCTGCTTTCCTCCACACAATGATGAATCTACTGCATCTCTGAACCAAGGACAGGAAGACAAAAACAAAAAAAAACTTCCCACATCAAGTCAAAGTCAAAGTCAAATTTGCCACAACACTTAATTCCTTATCACCATCATCATATTTGATCAAATTTTTGTCAGTTTTTGTATTTTCAAAACTACTTGCTTTCAAAACTATTCGCTCAGTTTTCATATATTGCATCAATTTTCATCATATAGTCACACAGATCCTAAAAGCAATTTCATATCCTTTTTAACAAATTTCCAGTGCTTTGGAACATATTTGCAACTATGTGCTTTTGCTGTAATGTAATGCCCTGTACAGCTCTACATGTACAGTTCTGTCTAATGTCATGTCCTGTCACCTAGGCTGGTCTTGTTCTTAGTTTGGGACAGGAATCCACAATCATGTGGTGTGCTGTGAGTGTTAGGAGGCTGCTGTCTCATGTGTCATGTTTTGTCTTTTATTGAGAGCAGGAATTATTTGTCCTAATTTCATTTGCTCATGTGCTCTGTTCTGTTTTGAGTGTATGAATTTTGGTTTTGTTCATTGTGAGCACATGGTCTGGGGGTTTGTTTCCTCCATGTGGTCTTGTCTAGTCTCATGTATTTTCTTTTTTTTTTGTTGTTGTTGAGTGCCTGGTTTGTGATTGTGTTCACTGGCCATGTACTCTTGCATTATAATGTCTGTTGTCAGCACATGGCTTTTTTCATGTTTGTTTCTTTGTGTCATGTGTTCTTCCAATTAATAACATTAATAACTAGTTACCCTATTCAACTAATAGTTACTACCTTTCTAATTTTGTACATTTTGTAACTTTTTCCCTTTTGTGCTGTAAAATAGTCTTCTTGTCTGTATGCCAGTGACATTGTACTGTAATTTGCTGCCAGACAAACATATAGATAATAGATAGACCAACACAGGGAAGAAAAGATAACAGTTTCTTACTTATAAATTTATGGCTGGTTAACAAGGTTCAGCTCCTTTAACTACCATAACAGGTGAGGCACCAACAGTAACCAACAGTAACCAGTAACAGTAGGCTACATCAAACAATGATATATACAAAGAAAACACAAGGACTATAAATATAAACTATAATGTAATGCAGTTATATAATGTAATTTAATGAAAAATTGACTTGATTAAAATTAATAACAGAATAAACAGTACAACAAAAATTACAGCAGTGAGTGCACAAGCTCTTTGCAGTTCAGCAATCCAGTCAAGTCATGCCATGTTTATTTACCATAGCTTGTATTTACTGTATATACTTGATAGAACAGATGACTTTAAATCAAGCAGCTTCACAGTATTAAACAGCATCACTTTAATTAAAAGTACAACTTTAGTTTCTATCATAATGCAGCTCTCCGGTGTGTGTGCTTTTACTGAACAGAAGAACTAAACATACTCAGTTTGAGATACTGGAACGAGTGCTGCTTCTGCTTAAGACGCTATGGGAAAAACTCATTTTTCTTCGAGACTGAAGCCTTTTTTGTATAATGCAGTGTAAATGCACGTCCATTGGTTCGTGCAGTGTTATAAGACAAACCAATGGCTTGGCGGCGGAGCTATGGCGACGAAGCCCGCCAGAATCCGTCAAAGGGGGCAGTGTATCTGGCTATATAAGTGGCCATTTTGCCGTAGGGTCTTCAGGTTACTTCATCTGAAGCGACGACTGAATCGTGCGGCTTAAATGGCACGGCCGGCAACGCAGTACTCGTTCCCATATCTCAGGGAACCAAGGTCATGTTAGTAACTGAGTCTGCTTAAGACGCTATGGGGAACCAGTACAATACCGCCGTGCCTACACTAGAGGGACGACTAAACCTTCGTAGCCCTAGCACCAGAGGGGCCACAAGGACCATAATAATGCAGGTGTCCTGCGGATACAGCAGGGGCAAACTCATTGAGGTCAGTCACCTAAGCAATCATCCCAAGGAAATGGTACAGCCTCGGAACTCATGCTGAGGTCCAAGAATGTACAGGAATTACTGAATTTGTAAGAATAAGTCTAACTTAAGCAGAGAAGACCCAGGCCTGTAAGGCCAGGATATCCAGACTATAAAATCTGGCAAATGTAGACTGCAAGGCCCAGCCAGCCACCGCACAAATTTCTGCAATGGACACACCGCTAGACCAGGCCCAGGACGAGGTGACGCCTGTAGTCGAGTGGGCCTTTACTCCCAGGGGGCATTGCAGGCCCAAGAATGAGTATGCCAGCATAATAGCCAATTGGATAGCCTCTTCTTCCAAAGGAAGCCCGTTGGTACGGCCACCCAAGCATACAAACAGCTGCTTCGATTGTCTAAATGAAGCAAAGCACTCGATGTAAGGTGGATTGATCCTCCTAGACCCCTTCAAAAAACGAACAACCAGGTTGTTCTTGCCTACTGACGCTACGGCCGCTACATAGACCTTGAGTGTGGAAGGAGAGCGGCAACTCCTGCAGGAAGGACAATATCAGAGATATGTCACAGGAAATTGGGTCTGCACTGCAGGCTGCACACCAGGCTAGAAAGACAGACCATTTAACGGTATAGAGACATCTTGTAGATGGAATTCTAGCCTGGGAGATTGTATTTAGAATGTTCTCAGGGAGGTTTGCAGACTCCCATCAAGAGGCCACAGGTGTAGAGCCCTGTTCTGTTCGTCTAACAGAATGGGCCACGGTGCTGCTGAGAGCAGCTGAGATAGCTCTGCAAACCAGTATTGGTACCTCCAGAAGGGGGCCACTAACAGCACCTTGTGTTTCTGATCCCTGACTCGCCTGATGACCTGTGGGATCAGGGCGACCATGGGAAAAGTGTAAAGGAGGAGGTTGGTTCCACTCATGGGTTAACACATCCTTGTTCTTCGAGAAATAGGTTGGGCAATGAGAGTTGTCTTCTGGGGCGAAGAGGTCGACCTCTGCCTTGCCAAAGATCTTGAACCATCTGGGGGTGCCTGGCACATGTGTCACTCTTAGCGAACGCAAATTGAGCTGAGCCCATTCCAAGAGGCGCTCTACCAGAACAAAGAGGTGCTTCAAGACCGCTCTGGTTATTTATGTAGGACACTACCGTCATGCTGTCCAAATCAGACTAAGACGTGGTGCTCCCTCAGGTCTGGCAAAAAGGATACTTTCTAAACATACTGCCAACATTTCCAGGCAGCTGATGTGAAGGCGACTTTCTCTCTCTGACCAGTGGCCGAAAGCAGGCTTGCCGTCGCACAGTGCTCCCCAGCCTGAGTTGGAAGCATCTGTCGAGACCACCTCCCTTCTGCAGACAATGTGCACGTGCGGGGAGTGAGGGATAGTCCAAAAGGAAGGACTGTGTACTGATATGCCACTCCCTTGAAGGTGAATCTCAAGAATCGCCTGTGGTGGGGGGCAATCTGGATGTGAAAGTAAGCATCTTGTAGATCCAGCAAACAGAACGAGTCCCCTGGGCGAACTTGCGAGAGGATCTGCTTCAGCGTAAGCATTCTGAATGGCCATCTCATGAGGGTGTGATTCAGGCGTCTTAGATCGAGGATGGGTCTTAGACCTCCATCCTTTTTGGGGACGAGGAAGTAGTGGCTGCAAAAGCCTGACTCGCTCTGAGCTGGGAGGACTGTTTCTATGGCTCCTTTTGCCAGCAGGTTGCCCATAAGGCAAGGGGATGGATTGTCTCAAACGGCTGACCGCCCTGCGTGAGCTCGCTGTTCGTAATAGGTGGAAGAGCAAATTTGTTCTCTTTTTGAGGATTTTTTTATTTTGAGATTTTTTGTTTTATTTTTTCCACTATAACAGCGAATGGTTGTGTGGGCACTGTTTGAAGGGACCCGGGGTTCACAACTGTGTTTATCAGAAACACATTGCCATTGGCACGCGGAACCGAACGGGGTGCTTGGAGGCAAAAATGAGGTAGCTTGGGGGCTGGTCTAGCTCCAGTGAGATTTGAACCATTCCTCTTTCTTCTCCGCAGATCAGGAAGAAGCCTGCGGTGCCTGGTCCAGCAGAACCTTGGTCCTTCAAATAGCATTTAAAAGGCTTATTTTTCAAGCAAGACCAGCCAATGCGCATGCACAGTCATAAGCGCATTCACTCAGGTTTCTGTGGGAACCGGAGCTTCTAACGGCCGTTAGAAGAGACAAACACAGAAAGGTGACAGTGCTATCACTGAGCCACTGTGCTGCCCTGTCATTGTAATGATATAATCAATGTTATTCACTTCACCTGTCAATGGTTTCAGTGCTGTGGCTGATGAGTGTATCTTTCCCAACATTTCTTCATCTTGTTTACTGTTTGCCAACACAAGGCCAAGATAACCTGTCACTCACATGACAACCATCCACAAGCATACAATCAATTCCTTTTTTTTTCTTCTTCGAGAAGCCATTTCACTTGGATATATGTCACAATAGCGAAGAAAAGAATATCACAACTTCTGTTTCATGCCAACTTTACGGGTATTTCACATTACTGGCTTCAGTGCAATGTTCCTGACTATTGCACTGATTTCTATAAATTATGCGAAAGCTTCAGCATACTTCAGTGATGCCTTGCTTGTATGTTCACACTTTTACAGTTTTTCTGAAATGCTAAAACACATTTTTTTAAACCATCACTCATTTTCTCAAAACCTTAAACACAAATCCAAATTTTCAACCTTTTTTCAACTGGGGTTTAGTGTTTTAGCAAATGTGAACAACTGTAAGATGATGTTAAGAGGCAGCCGTAGCCTAATGGTTAGGGAGTTGGCCTTGTAACCGGGTTTGAGTCCCAGGTCCGGCAGGGATTGAAGGTGGGGGGAATGAATAATCAGTGCTCCCTCCACCCTCAGTACCATGACTAAGGTGAGTCCCTTAAGCAAGGCACCAAACCCCCAACTGCCCCCTGGGTGCTGCAGCGATAGCAATATGGCTGCCCACTGCTCTGGGTGTGTGTTCACGGTGTGTGTGTGTGTGTGTGTGTGTGCAACATTAAATAGATAGAGAATACAAATTACATTTATTCTGGCAAACAAAACATGAAGAAAGTACACTTGTGGTTCATAATTGTTAAGGCAGCTACTTATTGACAGGACTGAGAGCAATAAAACTTTTTCTTGTATAGTATTTCTAAATCTTATTGTTATGCAATAAAAACAAGCAGTGCACATTGTTTCAGGGTTCCCACCAGGCCCGGCTCCAGAAATGAGATGAAGGGTGGGTCCAAGTGATAAGGTGGGCCTGGGGGGTGTAGAGGTAACTACATACATTATTTTAATACAGAGATAGTGTTTTAAAAGCACATTTTAGTTTATAGGACCTATTCATAGTGTCTCAAAATAGCACATCTGAGTACACTATAGATGTTCTTAAGATTATCTTACTAAAGAATACATTTTTAATATATCAAGTACAAAATTAGTGTGTGAAAATAGAGCACTATACATCATGGAACTGCACATTTTTTTCACCTGGGGTAGTTGGTGTTACATGGTGTATGGTCATACACTGATTACATTACTTGACCACCGCTGCACCGCCTTCACTGACGTTTAGCATTTTTATAGCATTTACATTTAGTTCAGTTGGAAAACATATACAATTCTAAACTAAAAGCATCTGATGTACCAACGTGTTCTCGTGATAATTCGTATGTATTTTACGTAAAAATTGGTTCTATAAAACGTACATTTACTTACGTTTTTCCATACACTAAAACGTACAATATATTGAGGTATTTACTGTACAGCATCTAAACATACAAATACTTACGTATTTTCAGCATTTAAACATACAATACTGACGTATTGACAACACCTAAAAACTAATCTGTGATAAAGTCACATTAGCTGCCGCCGCTGGGGAAGCAGTGCCGGCGCACACACACACACACACACACACACACATACATGCACACCCGCTTACTTACCTCATTCATTCTCCGCACCGTTCCTCCCTGCTGTTGCCGCTATCAGAGTAGCGGGTGCACACGCAATCCTGATAGCACATGGACATTCTCCCATTTCAGCACTCTCCCCTGTCCATATGCATTTCCCAGTCATCTCATACACATGCACTGCACTTGTGTTGTTTCGTCCCTGTGATGTTTGTCTGTGTGGCGTAGTCAGTCTTCCGGCGGGAAACATCACGCCGACCAAACCGAACGAACGAGCGGCAGCCGATTATGACATCACGGGCTTGGTCGCGCCAGCGCAGCGCAACCGGAAGCTGGCGAAACCATTGCGTAGTTTGAATGGGTGTTTTTGTGTGAATTTACGTATGGAAATTATGTGTTAAAAGTATTATGTGTTAATGGATTGCGTGTTTTATTATTATATGGGGAGCTGAAATGAGTTATTATTGATTAATTATAATAAGATGTCAAGTAAATGTGGTATTTGTGTGTGTATTAAATGTTATACTTACCTGTGAAGGGTATGGTCCAAAAAGGGGCGGGGTTTGGCCTATATAAGCTGGGGCCAATCCCAAAGACTTTACTTGTTTACCAAGTCAACGCAAGAGTGCTACTGCGGTGCCTCGAGCAAACCCAAAAACCCCCATCGTATACTGTGGATACCTGTTTGTTGCATTGTTGGATTATTTTCTGGTTTATTTTTCCTTTTTGTTGTTTCTTTGGTACTTTGGATTTTTGTCATTTTTGTGTGCACTTGTATATATTCTTCACTGTGGATGAACTTTCTGGCACTGTAAATAAATTTCACCTCGTACGAAAGTGCTTTGCGAGTGAGCCATCATTTTTTTATACATCCTACACGGACTCACGTTTCCACCCCCGAAGGCGAGCTGGTGGGCTCGTCTTCATCACATTTGGTGGCAGCGGTGGGATGGCTACTCGCAAGACAGCGCCGAAAGGTAGAAAACCCAGGACGGGTTTACGATCCCAAGTGAAGGCGTCTGAGGAGGAGGCGGCCTGGAATTCTGTCGAGACTACGGAGGATGAGGAGGGAGCTACAAATTTTCCCAGAGTCTCCCAAAAGTCCAGTCCACCATCGACCAAGTCTGTCACTCCTGACGCTACAGCTGGCGAGGGAATTATTTCCCTGATGCGCAGATTTCTCAACAATCAAGAGCAGAGAGAGGAGCAATATCTGCAGGAGCTCCGAGGTCTTCGTGAGTCCATCGTGCAGTCGATTCATCCTGCTGAGACCTCGCTCGACGCGGAGAGCGTACAATTGGAGCTGCCGACGCCAGCGCCAAAGGTATCCACAAGACAAAGACCCGCCTACATCCAAGACTCCCCAAACGTCACAGCGCCGAGAGAGCCAACGCATTGGGCTGATCCGAAGATGCCGAGCTTCCAGCAGGGGGAAGATATCGAGAATTATCTTCGGCGGTTCAAACGTCTGGCCAGGACCTGGAGGTGGCCTGAGGAGGAGTGGAGTTATCGTCTGGTTCCGTTGCTGACAGGGCAAGCATTGGAGGCGTACCTGGCAATGGACGAGGAGCGGGCTGAGGTCTACACTGATCTGAAGGAAGCGCTGCTGGAGAAGTTCAACATCTCTCCAGAGACCTACCGTCAGCGCTTCCGATCAACTACAGTCCCAGCTGGAGAATCGCCAACAGAGACTTACAACCGTTTAAAGAATCTGTACAAGCGATGGGTGCGACCGGAGGAACACTCTAAAGAGGAGATCGGCGAGGCCATCATCCTGGAACAGCTTCTTCGGGTGCTACCCTACGACGCACGCACCTGGGTGAGAGAGCACGAGCCGAGGTCAGGACTAGCAGCGGCAAAGTTGGCTCAGCAGTACCTGAATGCTCATCGTAGCGGTCCTCGTACTCAACAACCTAAAGGTACTGTACGTGGCGTTTCTCATAACTCTGGGTCTGAAAGGGGTCGTGTTGAACTGTCTGACAATGCACAAGGTACAAAGTCAACGATCAAAGACTTGCTTTGCTTTTATTGCCAGCAGCCGGGCCACAAAGCAGCTGTGTGTCCCGCCCGCAAAGCGAAACTTACTGGGTTTTGTTATGTGCCTAGAGAAGGGGACTGTGATTTTGACTCTGTGGGGGAGAGTCAGAATGTATATGATGTGACTGTTAATGGACATGAACTGAAAGCACTCTTAGACACTGGAAGCTCTTTATCAATGGTGAAATCATGCTTCGTAAATAATGTCAATTATGTGAATGCTACCTCTGTTCAATGTGTGCATGGGGACATAAAGCAGTATCCCCGAGCTGAGGTAATGGTGGAGGTACAGAAACAAATGTACTTGCTTAATGTTGCTGTAGTTGACAGTTTACCAGCTGATATGATTCTAGGAAGAGACTTGCCAGTGCTTTATGAACTCTTGCAACCCACCATCAAGGACTCTAAACATTCTCTTGCCACTGCCACTGTTGATGTTTCATGTCCTGCTCTTACTAGAGCTCAAGCCAGGGCAGGTCTACAGCCTCTGCCAGACTTAGACAGTAGTCTGCTGCAGGGCGGGACTAAGGGCCCTAAAAAGTCACGTCGCCAACGGCGGCTTGAGAAGTACCTGGGTACCCCAGCTTCTGAGGCCTCAGTGGAGGGTCTTGAAGTTAATGGCTGGAAGGTCCCAGGGAACATAGCACAGCTTCAAAGGGAAGATGATACTTTAAAGCCCTTGTTTGTCAAAGCTGAGTGTGAAAAAACATCAAATCTGTGCAATGAAGAATATGTCATGATGAATGGTGTGTTGTATGTGCAAACCAATGATGTTATGCGTTTAATTGTACCGTCTTGTTGTCGTCCTCTTGTTCTGCACCTTGCACACACTGTTCCATGGGCTGGCCACCTGGGCCAACAGAAAACATATTCACGCATTAGCTCACGATTTTATTGGCCCACACTCTATGCTGACGTACAAACACACTGTAACACATGTGCCATCTGCCAAAAGACAAGTGCTGTGTCCCAGTGGGGCAGAGCACCCCTGCAACCTCTTCCTGTTATCTCTGCTCCTTTTAGGCGAATCGCCATGGACATTGTGGGACCGTTGGAAAAGAGCAGTGCTGGACATCGCTACATCCTGGTAGTCAGCGACTACGCCACAAGGTATCCTGAGGCCTTCCCACTCCGTTCTATCACAACACCCAAGATCATCCATGCCCTGGTTCAACTCTTCTCCAGAGTCGGCATACCTGAGGAGATACTCACAGACCAGGGAACGAACTTAACGTCGCGGCTAATGGGGCAGCTGAACAAGCAGTTGGGCATCACAGCCATCCGAATGACTCCCTACCATCCACAGATGGACGGTCTGGTGGAGAGATTTAATCAATCTCTCAAGAACATGCTGCGGAAGTTCATTGCAGACACGGGACGAGACTGGGACAAGTGGCTACCGTTTGTTCTCTTCGCTTACCGAGAGGTACCCCAAGCTTCAACGGGATTCTCACCATTTGAGCTCCTCTATGGATGGCAGGTACAAGGACCTCTAGACCTGCTGAAGAGAAGCTGGGAGGAGAAACCTGCATCCAAGATGGAGGAGAAAGGCATCGTGCAGTACGTGCTAGAGATGCGAGATCGTCTGGAGCGGTACAGAGAACAAGCCAAAGAGAACCTACAAGAAAAACAGCAAGCACAGAAAAGGTGGTATGATCAACACGCCAGGCTACGGCAGTTTCAACCTGGGCAGAAAGTATTACTCCTGTTACCAACATCAACAAGCAAGCTACTGGCTAAATGGCAAGGGCCATACACCGTGGTCCGCAAGATGGGGCCAGTAATGTATGAAGTGCATCATCCGGACAAGGGCAAGACCAGGCAGACCTACCATGTGAACCTGTTAAAGGAGTGGAAGGTGCCACCCGGTAAGGAACCAGAAACATCACTTCTGGTGAGGAAGGTGGAGGTGGAAGAGGAATCAGAGGATGCAAAAAGACAGCCGTCTGTGGTGAGTCTAACTCACCTAGAAGACTCCAAGAGGGAAGAGCTGCAGCACCTCCTGAACGAGTTTCCTGCTTTTTTTTTCTTTTAGAGGCCTGGATGGACTGAGCTGGCCCAACACACCATCCACCTTTCCGATCCATCACCATCACGCCAACATCCTTACCGGGTGCCTGAGAGGCTGGTGGAACCCTTGAAGGAGGAGATCAAGATGATGAAAGAGCTAGGAGTGATCGAGCCCTCAACAAGCAAGTGGAGCAGCCCAATGGTGATTGTACCCAAGAAAGACGGATCCCTGCGTGTCTGCATCGACTTCCGTAAGCTCAACGCCCAATCTAAGTTTGATGCATACCTCATGCCAAGAGTGGATGATCTGCTGGAGAAGATTGGAAAAGCTTGCTACATCACAACACTAGACCTGTGTAAGGGGTACTGGCAGGTACCCCTCAACCCTGAATCCAGACCCTACACCGCATTCCGAACACCAGTAGGACTATTCCAATTCACAGTTCTTCCTTTTGGCCTTCACGGGGCACCAGCCACATTCCAAAGGTTGATGGACAGAGTCCTCCAAGGCTGTGAAGACTGGTCTGCGGCGTACCTGGATGACGTGGTAATCCACAGCAATTCTTGGGCAGAGCATCTCCAACATCTCCAACAAACACTAAAAAGAATACAGGAAGCAGGATTGACTTTAAACGTGGCAAAATGTGAGTGGGCAAGGCAAGAAGCAAACTACCTAGGGTATCACCTGGGCAACGGACAGCTGAGACCACAGATGGACAAGGTGGAGGCAATTCGAAGGAGCCCACAACCAAAGACCAAGAAGGAGGTGAGGTCATTCTTGGGACTGGTGGGCTGGTACAGAAGATTCGTACCAAACTTTGCCTCCATAGCGGCTCCTCTGACCAACCTGCTGTCCAAGACGGTGACTAACCCTGTTCCCTGGACTGATGACTGTGAGACGGCTTTCAATGCCCTGAAAGATAAGATGTGCTCCAGCCCGGTCCTACAGAGTCCAGACTTCTCGCAAAGGTTCCTGGTACAAGTGGATGCGTCCGCAACAGGGATTGGGGCGGTCCTTGCCCAGGGAAGCACAGGAGAAGAGAGGCCAGTCGTTTACCTCAGCCGCAAGCTACTGCCCAGGGAGACAAGATATTCTGCGATCGAGAAGGAAGGTCTCGCCATCAAGTGGTCCCTGGACAGTCTGCGATATTACCTCCTCGGTCGAGAGTTCGACCTGGAAACGGACCACCGGGCCTTAACCTGGATCCAGTCAATGAAGGACCACAATGCCAGAGTCACACGATGGTACCTCGCCCTGCAGCCGTACCGCTTCAAAATACGACATCGACCTGGCAGACTCAATGTGGTAGCCGACTACCTGTTCAGGTTTCCGGCCAGTACGCGGCTTGGAGAGGGGGAAGGTGATGTGATAAAGTCACATTAGCTGCCGCCGCTGGGGAAGCAGTGCTGGCGCACACACACACACACACACACACACACACACACATACATACACACCCGCTTACTTACCTCATTCATTCTACGCACCGTTCCTCCCTGCTGTTGCCGCTATCAGAGTAGCGGGTGCACACGCAATCCTGATAGCACATGGACATTCTCCCATTTCAGCACTCTCCCCTGTCCATATGCATTTCCCAGTCATCTCATACACATGCACTGCACTTGTGTTGTTTCGTCTCTGTGATGTTTGTCTGCGTGGCGCAGTCAGTCTTCCGGCGGGAAACATCGCGCCGACCAAACCGAACGAACGAGCGGCAGCCGATTATGACATCACGGGCTTGGTCGCGCCGGCGCAGCGCAACCGGAAGCTGGCGAAACCATTGCGTAGTTTGAATGGGTGTTTTTGTGTGAATTTACGTATGGAAATTATGTGTTAAAAGTATTATGTGTTAATGGATTGCGTGTTTTATTATTATATAGGGAGCTGAAATGAGTTATTATTGATTAATTATAATAAGATGTCAAGTAAATGTGGTATTTGTGTGTGTATTAAATGTTATACTTACCTGTGAAGGATATGGTCCAAAAAGGGGCGGGGTTTGGCCTATATAAGCCGGGGCCAAACCCAAAGACTTTACTTGTTTACCAAGTCGACGCAAGAGTGCTACTGCGGTACCTCGAGCAAACCCAAAAACTCCCATCGTATACTGTGGATACCTGTTTGTTGCATTGTTGGATTATATTCTGGTTTATTTTTCCTTTTTGTTGTTTCTTTGGTACTTTGGATTTTTGTCATTTTTGTGTGCACTTGTATATATTCTTCACTGTGGATGAACTTTCTGGCACTGTAAATAAATTTCACCTCGCACGAAAGTGCTTTGCGAGTGAGCCATCATTTTTTTATACATCCTACACGGACGTTTCCCCCCCGAAGGCGAGCTGGTGGGCTCGTCTTCATCACATAATCCTTATGAATATTAAAATCGCAGTATTATTTTCATTATTGTTGTTTTTAGTTATCGTATCATAGGCCTTATGTTTTCAATTGCATTATTAAATTGTTTAATCGTTTACTCAATATGAAATGATAACATTTCTTTCTGTTCTGTGTGATTTTTGCTGCCAGCTCGTTTCCAGGATACATAATGTTAAACAACATAATGTTACTTTAAACCCTTAAAATAACACTTCTGCACTCGTTTAACCATTCATGTAATATTTACTCTGCCGTGGTCAATGACGAACATCCTTTACACAGAGTGCGCGTTAATCACGAAACGAAAAGTGAAAGTAAGCAGCGCAAAAGCGATTTCAATACTCTGCATATTGATAGCGCGAAAAGTGTAAACAATATTAAAATGGTCGGGGTGCAAGCGGTAAGAAAAAAAGGAAAAATTAAAATCTAGCACAACTGAATATCGCTCCAATTTTGTGATTGGCTGTTAGGCTATAGTGGAGCCTGGCCTGGTTCCCACACCATGGTAACTTCATATTTAAGGACCTTTCAAGGACTTTTCCAGGTCCAATACCTTCAAATTTAAGGACTTAATGTGGGGACACATTTCGGTTACAGTACATCATGTTACCTTGTAAGACTTTTCAATGATTCATGGTGTATCTGTGAAACGTTGAGGTACAATCGTAGTAGTTTTTATTATTATTATTATTATTATTATTATTATTTATTTTATTTTATTTTATTTTATTTTATTTTATTTATTTATTTATTTATTTATTTATTTATTTATTTTTGCGCGCACGCATTAACATGATGGCAACATAAAACACACAACGTAACATGTAAATGTGCGTAACTAACGCAAATTAAGAAAGTCATTATGCATAGGCCATGAAGCATTGGCGAAATAACACATTAGCGGACCAGATGGAATAATATGGATTTTTTTTTTTAATTCAAGCACTTTCAAAGAATAGTATCTATGTATGTCTATTTTCAAAAACTTTCCAGGGCCTTGATTTTTTTTTTCCAGATTCACAAACTTTCAAGGATTTCAAGGACCCATGGGAACCCTCATTGTTTTCTGTCAACAAGAGTATAACAGCACAAAACAGAGTAATACTTGTTTCCCACTGCACTCATGAGAGCGGCATGAGTTGCAGCAGAAAATACAATTAACCTGCTAGCATTCCACTGTACCGCCTGCAGTACACTGCGTTTAGGCAAATTTTACTACGCTAAAGGGTTAATCATGACATGGCATTCAAGCTTCTAAACTCAACACTCCTATTTGTTAACATGGGTGCCTGAAAAAAAAAATGCTTTGCTCAGATGCCACTGACACTTAAGGTGCAATAGGCCTTAACAGTATTTTACACAGTATTTAATTAAGAAACAATTAAAGCTGTACAAATTCTGCTAAAAGTAACATTTACCTTGCAGTATACAGTAGTCAACATTTGAAGCCAAACAAAAAAGTTTATCAAAGTTGTCCTAAGACAAGAACGGGTATTGTTTTGGTTTTAGGACCACTTTGATGAAATGTTTTGATCCACTTCAAATGTACTGTAGTCATAAAATGAGAGAAAGTGAGTCTGTTCAAACGTTCAGCTTGCCATTGTTGCTCCTATATAGTCAGCCGAAAACCTTTTTTTCCTGAGACACATGAAACTGGCCACGATACCGGCCACGACAATGATTACAATTAATACTGTAAAAACACAGATCAAGATCGTCCAGTCTGATTGTGTTTCTGGTCCTTGGTTTTCTTGTTCACTGGATTGGTTTCTTTTTCCTGCTGTTTCTGCAAAACAAGTAAAACAAACAAACAAACAAAAACATTACTGCACTGTAATAGAGACAACAGATCTGTTTATTTATACTCTATACAGCAGCATCCAGACTGTTTTTAATTTAAAGCTTTAAACATAAATGAACTATTTTACACACCATTTATGATCAGCTGTACAGTACGAAGTTCATGTGAGTGTGTGATGAAACAATTGAAATCTCCTGCATCAGTGTGAGTCAGATTTTTGAGTTTGATGGAAAAGTTTCCTCTCAAATACTCCTCAGGAAAAGTTTCTGTTCTGTTCTTGTACCGTAGGCCCTGTCGCTCTACTGAATCTTCCCCTTTAACTACATTACAAATACTCTCACTGTGTTTGTCTCTCCAAAGCACATTAATGTCTTGAAGTTTAAAATTATGTTCAGTTGAACAACACGGGAGGACAACAGAACCGCCAGTAAAACCCACTACTGTGACCTGCAGACACACTGAAAAGACAAACTGTAATTATAAACCAACAATCAGGCATTTATGCATGTGGCATGAACTTATCATCCAATTTTAGTTTAGGGGCTTACCTTTGTTTATCAGCACTGCAAATATGCAGATGAAGCACCAACTGCAGAAACAGAAAAACAAGTTCCTTTAACTCAGTGGTTTTCAATCCTGGTCCTGAGGATGATTGCAAAGATTTGAAGATATTAAGGCTGATTTTAAGGCTGATTTGTACTCCCGAGTGATAAGGGGGTCGTGGCCCACTTTGAGGCTTGTTGCAAACGATTTTCTGTCCAAAAAATCTTGTATTGATTGTCCTCCATGCGTTCTTCTTCTCTATTTCTCTGTGAGATCTCGTGTCACTGTGAAATCATTCCTACAGCCTGGCTGAGACTGTCTTCATGTCTGTGTTCTCCCATGGTTTTAAAATCAGTTAAGATTTGAAAAATCATCTAGTGTGTGCCAGGCCTTCTTTACCACACTTGATTCAGATCATCAGCTCATTAGGAGAGCGATCTATGAACTGAACTGAGTGTGTCAGATAAGGCCTGGCAAACACTAAACAATTTTCAAATCTTAACTGATTTTAAAACCATGGGAGAACACACAGACATGACCGTTTCAACTGATTTTTAGCCTTATAATCCTCTAAATGCACAAACTAGATGATTTGGCCAGACCACGAGACCACACACTTGTTGATTGTAGGAACGATTTCAAATGTGACTAGAGAAGAAAAACACGTGGAGAAAAATCTACATTGTCACCTGGCTCTGGCATGCGTTCTGTTGTACAGTGAAAAACAAAATAGCAATAAAAGAATTTGTGTAGTGTTCCTTTTCAGTAGCTTTTGTGCATGTTTGTGACTGCAAAGATTCAGCTATAGAAGCACGCAACATCCAGAAGGGGACATTTGCTCGATCTCATTGGCTATTGCGTCTCACAGTATCACATCAGAGACAGCATGATTAAGAGCTGTAAAAATCAAACATGTTTGGGGATGATCAGTCTCAATCAGGAGCAGTTAGGAGGATTTTTTGACAAAAAAAACAAATAAAAAAAACATTTGTGACAAGCCTTGAATCAGGCCATGCACTCTGACTTACGGTGATGTCAATTTTCCTGCAACACTAAAAGCATAATTGGAAGTGACTGCCGATAATAACACACATTGGTTTGCTGCCAAACTTAATGTGCATTGGTTTCGAACAACATCATAACATCTTCATTATTCGTCATGACCTAAAAGCCAGTTTTACAACAGTAGCCAGATGGTGAAGACAAGAAAAAAGATACAAAATTACAATGTCACTTGCAATCACCACCTGCACTCGCATGTTAAAGTACTAATTTACTTTTAAAGGGTTATTTCACCCAAAAATGTCATTAATTACTCACCCTCATGTCATTCCAATCCCATAAGACCTTTGTTCATCTTGGGAACACAAATTAAGATATCTTTGATAAAATCCAAGAGCTTTTTGACCCTGGGTAGACAGCAACACAACTGACACGTTCCTGACCCAGAAAGGTAGTAAGGACATTGGTAAAATAGTCTGTAATTTTATGAAGCTACAAGAATGCATTTTGTTCCCTGTCAGTCTTCAAAGTGCATTTACAAGAGTACCATGACATGTGTGATGCTGCTGATGCAAGAGCCGGCTTTTTGATGTAGAACCTGGATGCTCTGCACCTTGGAGGATTGTACACACGTGTCAGGGTAGCCTCATGGATTGCTCTCGTTGCTGTCTATGCAGGGTCAGAAAGCCTTTAGATTTCAGCAAAAATATCTTATTTTGTGTTCTGAAGATGAACTTCGAGACGAGGTCTTACGGGTTTGGAACAACATGAGGGTGAGTAATTAATGACAGGATTTTTATTTTTGGTTTAACTACCCTTTAACAAACTAAATATTTTCATGATAACATTTTACACCTATTTATAATATTTTTATTTTTCAAAGTCTGTCTTAATGCATAAATACTCAATATAGAGCCCTTAAAATGCGATCTGAGTGCATGTTTGATATTGACTTTCACACTTACTTTCACTTATTTAGTATCTAGATGCTGTAGAAACTGTAAATTTAATACAGCAGTAACTTTAAATCAGGGCCGGCTCAGAGCCGTATAGAGAGAGAGTTGCGACAACTCCATTGACTCCAATGGACCAGTTTTTTACAGCAATGGCGGATCGTGGAGGCGCTCAATAGTTCCCGGAAGTTAGCGCTAATACTATCAGCGCCATAGAGATGCCGCAGAAGAGACCGCTGTGATCGACTTTTATAAGGTAAGACATTTATAGAACAAAACTATATATTATCAGAGCAGCTAATTAAATTACCTTATGCATTAAAACAGATTATTATTAGATTATTCCTTAGTAAATTAGTAGATTTATGGGGTATTATTTATTCTCTTAATGCAGTTTCAGTCATCGTTGTGTAATTGAGGCTTTTAAACGTGATTTTTTTCTGGTGGAAAGTTAAATATTAGAATTAAATTTATTGCAAAGGATGCTGATGGACCTAAGTGAGAATGAAAAAGAGGCAGGCAATTTTCATTTGAGAATCATACTAGGCTAAATTACCAGAAATATATTAAATATCACTACTGTACACAGTTGAAGTCAAAAGCTTAAATGCACCTTGCAGATACTGCAAAATGTTAACTAAAATAATTTCTTTTACCAAAATAAATACGTTTAAACATTGTTTATTTAGTACTGACCTGAATAAGATATTTCACATGAAAGATGTTGTTTACATATAGTCCATAAGAGAAAATAATAGTTACATTTATAAAAATGACCCAGTTCAAAAGTTTACATACACTTGATTCTTAATACTGTGTATTGGTAAATTAATTCAAATTTTGCAGATTCTGGAAGCTGTATGTAAACTTTTGACTTCAGCTTTAATAAACGTAATCACAGTAAACCTGTACTTTATTACTGTGTTTTATATTTACTGTACTTCTGTACTTCTTATCTACTATAGAAACACTGTGTGGAGGAGCAGCGATGCCACAGGACTGATATGTGATAGAACATCACTTAACCGTTTCTCCTGTGTTTTTCTCCTGAAGAGTCCCTGTAATGAGAACAACTTTGAAGAAATGACGCCAAGCTATGAGAGGACTCAAGATGACGCGAACTCCGAATAAACACACAAAACTACCAAATTTTCTTTGTATTATAATCAACATGATCAAATCATGTGATCATTACTTTAATGTATTAATTGTTTCTGCTGAATACGTGATGTTATCTAACTGCATGATTTGTATAGCCTAATTTTAGAACATTTCTGCCATATAAACATTACTTTGACAGTTACACCTGTTAACATAACTCTTATTTGTAATGTAGAAACATTAATTTTCTGTAAAGCTGCTTTGAAACACTGTGTATAATAAAAAGTGCTATACAAATAAATGTTAATAAAATAAAACTTGATGCATCTTTTTCTCCTCTCCGTGTCAGTAGGAAAACCATACATTCATTCTGCTTTCTGTGAGTGACTCTGGATCATTCCCATGCAGCACAGCAAACTACAAGGACAACATGCTTTTCCATTTATTATAAATGAATAAATCAGTTGCTGTAAATAAGTGTACTTAATATATGATTTAATGTGTAAAAACAATGTTTTAAGTTGAATAGACTATGAAAATATGCAGATATTAATAATTATGGGGTGAACAAGAATCAAAAACATTAAACAAGATGAATTTCCCTTAATTTAATTTTATAATTCACTTATTTGGTATTAAGACAACATACCAACAAGACAATACCATTTCAAAACAGCAAATGCAGTCTTTAACCAGAGTTACTTTAGCCTAAAATATGTTAACAAGGCAAGTAGCAATAGTTGACCACATTAATCCTCAAATATTAGCGTATTTTATATTTTAAATACAACACTGATATAACTACACACACATACTACATATACATGTCGATGTATTTTATAAATGATGTAAATACATTCTTTTATTGTATACTAATTAGCCAAAATCGCAGTTCTGCCTCTCCAACTCCATGTATTCCAATAGCCCGCAATTAACTTCCTGGAACTATTTGAAGTCTACACGAATCACGTGACGAACGACCGTTTTGAACTTCCGTTGTCGCAACTCTCTCTCTATACGGCTCTGGGCCGGCTATAGACATAGGCAGGGATGGGCTGAGCCCACCCAAATGACTGTCTTGCTCACCCAATCAGAATTAGGTAAATATTGAGTTGATTATTTTGTGTAGTGATTAAAACCAATATGAAGCGGACTGTGTTTTAGCAGTGTACGAATAGCTGGAGACAATAGCTGGCCCCAACAATCCTAAAATAACACAAGAGAATTGCAGCATTTCCATTGTATTAGTTAAAAGCAAAAGCGCGCTACATTCACCCGGTGGTTTTCTTTCAGAAATGTCACAGGATAAAAGTAAATCCCGCGGCATTTTATTTAAGACGTTAAAAAAAAAAAAAAAAAAAAAAAAAAAACAGCGCTCGTCAATGTCAAAATGACAAATGACTGAGATGACCAATCAAATCAAAGAAGGCGGGCCTACTGCTCACAGAAACTCCAGCTCGGCGCTTTAGTGAAAGAATGCGAGGTATCTAACGTTAAATGTAAACGTGTATTTGACAGTTGTTTTACGATTATGTAAACGACCAACAATATGCAAATGATGCAATCTATTCGATTTTTTATTTAACTATTCGTTTTGTATTAAAAGTATGGGTGTCATTTAGGTGATTTATGTAATTCATAATTGCATATTTTATATATTAGGCCTATAAATATTATTTGCAGTACAGACTGATTACAAAAATTCTTTTCTGTTTTTCTTTTCTTCTTCTTCTTTTAATGTGTTTTCCTAAATCAATTTAAATTCATATTTTATTTAGTTATTTATACCATCTCATAGGTCTGAACTTTATACTTTTCCCAAAACAATTGGTCACCAAAATGTTCTGATTACGGCCTTGTTTGGTATAAACAACAACAACAACAACAACAACAACAACAATAATAATAATAAATAAATAAAAAATAAAAAAAAATAGTTAAAAACTATCAACAGTTTACAAACAATAATCCAGAGATCTATTTAATAATGAATTAATTTGTTGTAATTTTGTTGTGAAAGTGCATGGTGTTCTTTGGTTCGCTAGGCTGCCCATGATAGTGTGATACTGCTCTTTTTTCAGTGTACATATATCAGCAACACTGCAATAAAGCTGCATATTTAATACAGCAATATATATAAATAAAAAGTATACATATCTAGCCCGTATCTCTCGACCCCCACAAGAAAAATGCCCACTCTGGATATCTACCAGCCCACCCTTTTATAGCAGTGAAGAATCGGGCCTGCTTTAAATTGTGTTGTTCACAAGCGAACATCTTTATCTTCCTTCCTCTATGGAACAATCTTTAATATACTGCATGCTCAATAAGACTCGGTCAGTCTAAATACTATCAAATAAACTTTTCAGCACATGCACCGCCAAACAAAAAGGCAATAGCCTGCAATGCACTAATGCTAATAGCAAAATCAAAATAATAGTTTCAGCTATTTATTAATCTGTGTCTCGTTAACTTATCAAACTGTGATTAATGCATTTACGAGGCAATGCATGCCAAACTAACACTTTTCACAATGAAGTGTTAGTTTGTTAATGCTAGTTTAAATGAGGACCAAAACAGCACGCGAGCCTCACAAACTTTGTTGCACGTATTGCCTGTCGCGACACATCACAAGTAAAAAGTGTGGGATATCGCTTAGTTATGTGAAAACAGAATATCATTAAGAAACCATAAACATACCCGATGATCATGGTGCCCCGATATAATTTCAATATATATTTTACATAATATTTTTATAAGTAATAATAAAATACAGAAAAACTAACAATGAGAAACTGAAACTGTTTGCTTATTCTGGTTGTACATAGCGGAAGCAATGGGGGGCTTGGGGGTGGGGGGCTGGGCTTAGCCCACCCATGACGTCCTGAAGCCCCCCCGTGCAATGATCTGAAGGACCGACCCCTTCACCTCTGGACGCGAAAAGCTAAAGCTAAATTGAATGCGATTTCAACCGTGGGTAGGGATGTGCCGAACGAGGCTTTTGAAGCAGTGAGGCTTTTACAACAAACTGCGTTGATGCTTCGAAGCTTTTGATACAGAATTGTTATTGACCACCAGATGGCGTACTACGCCATCTGGTGGTCAATAACAATTCTTACACAAATTGTGTCATTTAGATGTTTTGTTCATTGGGGTGTTATTGTAAGGTTTATTTGTGAATTTTATAAGCATATGTCATTAGCAAGGTGGCGTGTGTGTGCAGCGATAGAGTTTCCAAAATGTATTGTATTTTGCACAATACAATGACAAAGGCTTTATGTGTTATATATATATATATATATATATATATATATATATATATATATATATATATATATATATATATATATATATATATATATATCAAAAATGTTTGTGGTTGAGGAAGGACTTTTGTCCTTTTATCAAGGTGTTTTAATTTTCATTCAGACAAAAGACATTCAATCACACGTCATTGTTTTTTAATAGTAGTACTTTAATTAACAACGATACACCACGTAAAAAAAACAAAAAAAAAAACAAAAACATACAAATGCAGGATGACCGATAAAGTTATAACACTACACTAAATGAATAACGGGTATGGGACAGCGCAATCGATGCGCTTTGCATTTGAGTCTGGCGTAATGTGTCAGTGAGGTAACGAAGCTTCGTTTTCAAAGATCACGTGACAGCCTCATTCCGAGCAATGCTTCGGAACCACTGATCTATAATAGAGAACTGGGGCCAGTTGCATAAAAGGTTTAGACTAGTCTTAAAAGTTAGTCATCTAATTTCTTTTTATAAGACTGGTCAAAATTTGTAAAATTCAGTTACACAAAAACTTAGATGAGTCTAAGTTGAATCCAAAATATATGATTGATTACCCCTTAGTTAACTGCTAGTTGGTCAAAATAGTTCTTAAGACACTGTCTTAACATAGAGGCTAAGTTTATGCAACTGGCCCCTGGATAGCTCATGACGTCATAGAAGTGAAGCCACTGCGCCGCCATATTGCTATTCCCTAGTACTCGCAAACATAGACATATATAGAGAGTAGACGCCGCATCGACCGATACTTCCTACTGGGGCTGACGAGATGTGGGACCGCCATCTTGGACCGATCACCCGCTCCACTCGGTGTAATCTGTTTGGCAGGTGTAATGAGCTGTCAACGCATTTAATTAATCATACCTCACGGAATACCGAACTGATTTTCACGCGTTTTTTTTTTTTGCTGCAAAGGTCATAAATGTAGCTGTGATACATGACACATGGTTTGGCGTATTTTAATATTGATAGTGAGCTTAACAGTAATATAATGAATATCTCCGTTCCTGTGATAGTATTGGGTCTTTTAAGAGGGTCTAAAGACTTACAACATGAACTTAGTTCATTAAGCACTTCTAATGCGTTATGGTTTGTATAGTTTTATTCTATTTTCATTTGGCTGTTTATTAATTTGACGTTGTTCATTACTGATATTCTCCTTAATGTAGTCTTACCATGCTGTTATTATATTTTGCTTGAATTGACATTGTTTATTATTGCTGTTTTCCCTCATTTTCATTGTTTATTTCATTATGCTATTGACTGAATTGACGTTGTTCATTTTTGCTATTCTCCTTATTAGCTATAATCTGACCAACATCTCAATCTGTTCCCTGTTAAATTTAAGTATTATATTGTTTTGTATTTATGTCACTTTGGACAAAAGCGCAACCATAACCATATGAGGTGTAG
>NW_026129644.1:0-42095 GCF_022985175.1 Labeo rohita | reverse complement strand
ACTCAAATTGTGTTTTTGTTTTTACAGTGTATAGCTATAATTTTCTCCCAAAAAGTTGTTACCGCACAACTAAAGCTAAGATGTCCACCATGAGAAATTATGATAACCTTTCATTTAGTGCCATCTTCTCATCTGTTTATAGCAATACCTTTACAAACATCAGTAATTGTAAGCAATTTAATCATGTTTGTTCGAAGTTTTAGGGCTGCCAGGAATTATGGCTCCATCAGTCCTCATTACTGAGCGCTGTATTGCCTTAATGATACAGTTGAAAAATGTGCCACTGGCCTGATTGATACAGTAGTGTTGGTGAGTTTTTAAATAAATACAGTCATTTATATCCAGTAATTCAAAGTGTTGTTTTTTGAATTATTAATGATTTGGTTAATCTGTGTGAAAGCAACAAGTCTGGAATTAAATGAATCAGTCTCTTACTTCAGTCAGATGTTATGTCCACCCTAATACACGTTATAGAACCGTCATCATGATTGTAAGAACTGCTGTTCTTGTAGTGCCAGTATGGCAAAAGCACAAATCTTTTTTTCTTGTCCAACAGAAGTGAATCAGAGACAGAAGATGACGTCTCTTCCACACCCGATTCTAGAGACACTGGAGGATCTAAGCAGTGACAAACTGAAGAAGTTGTGGATGAGATGGAGCTGGGAAAATCACACTGGACATCCTGAGAAACATGAAAGAAAACCATCTGGCTGATCAGCTAAAGATTATTCACTACAGGTGAGAGTTCAGAGAACCACGGAGAAACTGATTCATGTTCACTGATGAACACATCACAATTTGCTTATATATAATTGTCTTGTTTGTCCTTCATACTTTACATCTTTTAAAGCTGGAAAAATACATAACACTGTCTGTCACAACATTAAACTAGTATAGTGTCACATTTAGGTGTGATATTCTGAACTAAAATAACACTCATTGCAGTACAGAGAGTAATTTCAGAAATTGAAAACTGATAGTTTGTGTTATGCAGTGTTGGGGAACGTTACTTTTAAAAGCGGTGCATTCAAATTTTGCATTACTCCCTAAAAAAGTAATTAATTACGTTACTTTTTATAGAAAGAAATGTGTCACTAATTACGTTACTTTTTAAATCTGGGCAGGGCTTGCTTTTTGGTTTTTAATATAAAAAGTTTGATTTTTAGCAAATGTAAAAGCTGAAGGAAAAGTAAATTCAGGTCTGTACAGTAGAACTGTAGGAGAAGGAAGTCCAACACTCTTCAGCGTTGAGAAAAATTAAGCACAAAAGTATGTTTTGCTTATTAGTATAGTTGAATTGGATCAACAAAGGTCAGCAGGAGAGACATTGGTTAATAAAATGGGATTAAATACATAAAGGAAACAAAAAGTAACTGTCATTACTTTTTTGAAAAGGTAGACCATGAGAAACAGCTGCAGATCTTCACTGAAATGAGCTCAGTCAATGTTGTTCTTCTGCCACGACTGGACAGGAATGCAGAAAGGATACACAACCTGTTCCAATTGTCTTTTTCAATTCAACTCATTTGTCTTTTTGCTGAGGATGAATCTACTGTAATGAAGACAAAGAAAGGGAAATTCAAGATTGGTCATGAAAGACAGCAATCAGTCAGATGTATCTGAAGAACTCAGAAGAGCCATAAATGATTGTCTCTCAGAATCACATAACAAATAGAAAATTATGAAATTAATGAGGTTAAGGTAACCGATCTTCACAGAGAGCTGAAGACGGCACATGAAGAATTGGAAAAATCAATGTCTGATTTCTTTGAGACCGGCACATATGCAGATATACTGATTCAGTGGAAAACATCATTTGAAATTAGAATCAAAAAGCTTCAGGAAAACATTGTGAGAGAAACAAAAAGAAATTTAAATGAGATTCTTAAGCAGTGAGAAAACATGAAGAAAAAGACTGATGCTCAGAAGAGATATTATGTAAATGCTCTCTATGAAAAGAGCGAAGAACTCGCCTTAAAACTCAGAGACAAAACACATGATGCAGAATCACTGAAGAAAGAGTGTGATTTGTTTTGGAAACAGTGGATGAAGAAGATCATCAGAGACACTCCTGCAATCAAGGACACTGACATAATGAGAGATGTGAGAGAGATCCTCAGAGACAGCTACGAAAGTCTTCCTGTAGATCACTGGAGGGAGAGCGGGGATATTTTCGCTGTGCCGGGTTATCATTCTACCATGACTATTATGATTATGTGAAGGTAAAGACACCCAGTGTAATTACAAAAACTTTCAGAAATGTCCAAAGAATGTATGGTTATAGTTCATCCTTATCTAAAGAGGAAACCCTTTGCCTTAAAATTCTAATAATAATAATGATTAAAAAAAAATAAAAAATAATAATAATAATAATAATAATAATAATAATAATATGTTAAGTGAACTTGATAATTCACTTTTTTTTTCAATTATTACTTACTTAATCATTTTAAGGCAGCGGGTTTCCTCAAAAAAAAATGTTTTAAGTTAAGTCAACTTTTTACAGTGTATCATTTGAAATGATCAGTGAATAATTTTGTGACAAAGGGTCAAATCTAAAAATTTGGCTTCTTATTACAAAGTGTTCCTTTGGCTCAATTTGCCCCAGGTTAGGGGTAGGTTGACCCAAGTCAGGGGGTAAGATGAACCATCTCGGTGAAAACTGCCCATCTGACTGAATCTGATTCAAGATAATTTACTTCTTTCAAAAACTAATTTAATAATCAAATTTCCTTAACAAAAAGTCACATTTCTTTTCTTAAAGCTAACTTAAAATAAAACCAATCACATGAAGTTTAAATTTCAATTTTGAATTGTTCACAATTCTGGAACAAAATGTTGTTGAACACCAAACTTTTAACCTTCCCAAAAACAGACTAAACGGAGAGTTTGTTGAGTAAAATTAAATAAAAACTGAATAAAAATGAAGGAATAAATGTTACTGATACTAATAAGATTAATAAGATTTTTGGCATGGTACCATTTCTGAAATGTGGAACCGGGCATTAGGAACTACAGATGGAAAGATATATTTGATAATAATTTGATGAAAAGCATCTTCTGGCTCTTACCAGAAAACTTGTACTGTCCCTATCAAATAGTATGTGTATATAAATGATAAACTAAACCAGTTGTGTATCACATTAAAATACCAGTTTATACTTTAGAGATTTAACTTTACTTCAGTGCTTTATGGGAATGTAAGTTAAAATGCCGGCTCAATTTACCCCACAGCATTTGGCTCACTTTGCCCCACAGCTGGCAGTTTGGAAAAATCTAGCTTGCTTACCAATTTAATATTCAGGCTAATATTTAGCTAAATGATTTGCATGGTTTTACACGTGACTAAATCACTTATATGCATCATAAATATTTTTAGACCTGGATAAATTTTAAAGCCATTACATCTGTTATGCTAAAATTTTACCTTGACGAGCCAAAAATAGTAAATGGGCAACGTCACTTATTTTGTTTTCAATATGATACCGACACTTTTAAAGGCCAGTATTGTCGATACTGATACTGATATGGTACTTCTACACTAAACGTATAAACTACGAAACTTTCTCAGTTATTAAATTACTAAATGTAAAATGGCTAAAGATACCCACTTAAATTTAATTTTGAAAAGCATTTTAACATTCAATATGCTTTAATTGCAAATGATTAGGTTATATTTTTGTTTACACATGGTTTAATATGTGTTTACTGTAGTGGTAAGCATGGAAATCTACGAATACTATAGTTGAACTACAGTCACTATAGTAAAACGTCTCGGTTACGTATGGTAACCCTCGTTCCCTGATGGAGGGAACGGAGACGTTGTGTCGAGTAGTGTACGACACTAGGGGTCGCTCTTGGGAGCCCAAACACCTCTGACAGTATAGAAAACAGGCCAATGAAATTGGGTGTGCAGATTTTCACAGCTGGCCACGCCCCGGCCATCCGGGTACAAGTAGGGCAGCCTGTGCATCTGCTCACTAGTTCTGATCTGAGGAGCCGAGCGTCTCAACTCACTCAGAGGCGGTCCAGCTGCCAGGCATGGGAGACACAACGTCTCCGTTCCCTCCATCAGGGAACGAGGGTTACCATACGTAACCGAGACGTTCCCTATCTGTCGTACACTCCGAGTTGTGTCGAGTAGTGTACGACACTAGGGGTCCCCTGTCAAATCACGCCACAAGTCTGGCCGCGTCACAAGTGACCGGGCGCAGATAGTAACCAGCCAGCGTGTTAACATAAGTGCGACTCACCTCTTCGTGACCTTCCAACGTCCAAGAACTGACCTGTTACAGCAGTGTCCTGCAGCCGGGCCTGCCTCAGTGGAGCGGCTGAGTGTCTTGGCGGACGTTGGGGAAGTGACTATTTCCCGAAGGAAAAAAGGCACTACGGAGCTCACAACCTGCCCAGAGGGGGGGTATAAAGTGAATATCATTAGATATGGGACCTGATGTGGGTCTCACGCTAGGGGAGACTACCAAATTCAGATCCTAGAGACAAACCTGTCATTAGGGGAAACACCGCACCATAGAGTTTTAGCAAATGTAAAAGCTGAAGGAAAAGTAAATTCAGGTCTGTACAGTAGAACTGTAGGAGAAGGAAGTCCAACACTCTTCAGCGTTGAGAAAAATTAAGCACAAAAGTATGTTTTGCTTATTAGTATAGTTGAATTGGATCAACAAAGGTCAGCAGGAGAGACATTGGTTAATAAAATGGGATTAAATACATAAAGGAAACAAAAAGTAACTGTCATTACTTTTTGAAAAGGTAGACCATGAGAAACAGCTGCAGATCTTCACTGAAATGAGCTCAGTCAATGTTGTTCTTCTGCCACGACTGGACAGGAATGCAGAAAGGATACACAACCTGTTCCAATTGTCTTTTTCAATTCAACTCATTTGTCTTTTTGCTGAGGATGAATCTACTGTAATGAAGACAAAGAAAGGGAAATTCAAGATTGGTCATGAAAGACAGCAATCAGTCAGATGTATCTGAAGAACTCAGAAGAGCCATAAATGATTGTCTCTCAGAATCACATAACAAATAGAAAATTATGAAATTAATGAGGTTAAGGTAACCGATCTTCACAGAGAGCTGAAGACGGCACATGAAGAATTGGAAAAATCAATGTCTGATTTCTTTGAGACCGGCACATATGCAGATATACTGATTCAGTGGAAAACATCATTTGAAATTAGAATCAAAAAGCTTCAGGAAAACATTGTGAGAGAAACAAAAAGAAATTTAAATGAGATTCTTAAGCAGTGAGAAAACATGAAGAAAAAGACTGATGCTCAGAAGAGATATTATGTAAATGCTCTCTATGAAAAGAGCGAAGAACTCGCCTTAAAACTCAGAGACAAAACACATGATGCAGAATCACTGAAGAAAGAGTGTGATTTGTTTTGGAAACAGTGGATGAAGAAGATCATCAGAGACACTCCTGCAATCAAGGACACTGACATAATGAGAGATGTGAGAGAGATCCTCAGAGACAGCTACGAAAGTCTTCCTGTAGATCACTGGAGGGAGAGCGGGGATATTTTCGCTGTGCCGGGTTATCATTCTACCATGACTATTATGATTATGTGAAGGTAAAGACACCCAGTGTAATTACAAAAACTTTCAGAAATGTCCAAAGAATGTATGGTTATAGTTCATCCTTATCTAAAGAGGAAACCCTTTGCCTTAAAATTCTAATAATAATAATGATTAAAAAAAAAAAAAAATAATAATAATAATAATAATAATAATAATAATATGTTAAGTGAACTTGATAATTCACTTTTTTTTTCAATTATTACTTACTTAATCATTTTAAGGCAGCGGGTTTCCTCAAAAAAAAATGTTTTAAGTTAAGTCAACTTTTTACAGTGTATCATTTGAAATGATCAGTGAATAATTTTGTGACAAAGGGTCAAATCTAAAAATTTGGCTTCTTATTACAAAGTGTTCCTTTGGCTCAATTTGCCCCAGGTTAGGGGTAGGTTGACCCAAGTCAGGGGGTAAGATGAACCATCTCGGTGAAAACTGCCCATCTGACTGAATCTGATTCAAGATAATTTACTTCTTTCAAAAACTAATTTAATAATCAAATTTCCTTAACAAAAAGTCACATTTCTTTTCTTAAAGCTAACTTAAAATAAAACCAATCACATGAAGTTTAAATTTCAATTTTGAATTGTTCACAATTCTGGAACAAAATGTTGTTGAACACCAAACTTTTAACCTTCCCAAAAACAGACTAAACGGAGAGTTTGTTGAGTAAAATTAAATAAAAACTGAATAAAAATGAAGGAATAAATGTTACTGATACTAATAAGATTAATAAGATTTTTGGCATGGTACCATTTCTGAAATGTGGAACCGGGCATTAGGAACTACAGATGGAAAGATATATTTGATAATAATTTGATGAAAAGCATCTTCTGGCTCTTACCAGAAAACTTGTACTGTCCCTATCAAATAGTATGTGTATATAAATGATAAACTAAACCAGTTGTGTATCACATTAAAATACCAGTTTATACTTTAGAGATTTAACTTTACTTCAGTGCTTTATGGGAATGTAAGTTAAAATGCCGGCTCAATTTACCCCACAGCATTTGGCTCACTTTGCCCCACAGCTGGCAGTTTGGAAAAATCTAGCTTGCTTACCAATTTAATATTCAGGCTAATATTTAGCTAAATGATTTGCATGGTTTTACACGTGACTAAATCACTTATATGCATCATAAATATTTTTAGACCTGGATAAATTTTAAAGCCATTACATCTGTTATGCTAAAATTTTACCTTGACGAGCCAAAAATAGTAAATGGGCAACGTCACTTATTTTGTTTTCAATATGATACCGACACTTTTAAAGGCCAGTATTGTCGATACTGATACTGATATGGTACTTCTACACTAAACGTATAAACTACGAAACTTTCTCAGTTATTAAATTACTAAATGTAAAATGGCTAAAGATACCCACTTAAATTTAATTTTGAAAAGCATTTTAACATTCAATATGCTTTAATTGCAAATGATTAGGTTATATTTTTGTTTACACATGGTTTAATATGTGTTTACTGTAGTGGTAAGCATGGAAATCTACGAATACTATAGTTGAACTACAGTCACTATAGTAAAACGTCTCGGTTACGTATGGTAACCCTCGTTCCCTGATGGAGGGAACGGAGACGTTGTGTCGAGTAGTGTACGACACTAGGGGTCGCTCTTGGGAGCCCAAACACCTCTGACAGTATAGAAAACAGGCCAATGAAATTGGGTGTGCAGATTTTCACAGCTGGCCACGCCCCGGCCATCCGGGTACAAGTAGGGCAGCCTGTGCATCTGCTCACTAGTTCTGATCTGAGGAGCCGAGCGTCTCAACTCACTCAGAGGCGGTCCAGCGTTGTGGCATGGGAGACACAACGTCTCCGTTCCCTCCATCAGGGAACGAGGGTTACCATACGTAACCGAGACGTTCCCTATCTGTCGTACACTCCGAGTTGTGTCGAGTAGTGTACGACACTAGGGGTCCCCTGTCAAATCACGCCACAAGTCTGGCCGCGTCACAAGTGACCGGGCGCAGATAGTAACCAGCCAGCGTGTTAACATAAGTGCGACTCACCTCTTCGTGACCTTCCAACGTCCAAGAACTGACCTGTTACAGCAGTGTCCTGCAGCCGGGCCTGCCTCAGTGGAGCGGCTGAGTACCTGCCCAGAGGGGGGGTATAAAGTGAATATCATTAGATATGGGACCTGATGTGGGTCTCACGCTAGGGGAGACTACCAAATTCAGATCCTAGAGACAAACCTGTCATTAGGGGAAACACCGCACCATAGAGAGTTATAGGTGGAATTACACATATGGGGCCACATAAGGAGCCACTACATACGGGGCACAAATCCGACCAAGAGTAGTAAAGTAACCATACCTTGTGTTGGGATTTTGCAGCGAGTTCCTCCGCTGAACTCCGCCACGTCCAGAAGTGCCAAGTGATGGAGAAGGTGTCCAGGGTTCGCGTCAGGAAACCTACTGAACTTAGAAGTGTAATCACCATTTTAGGGGAAGCGCTTAAGCAAGCTCTACACCCAACCAGAGCTTGCGATTGTAACTCTAGCTGACACTGGTTCCATGCGCAAACTGGCAAGTATATAGGTGTAGCCCAACCTGTAGCTCTTGAAGATGTCTGTTAATGAGGCTGCAAGGCAAGCCTCCGGCCTGGTAGGCCGTACAGATCGCATCCACATTTTTTTTTTTTTTTTTTGTGGGAGATCCTGGTTTGGAGACAGCCTTCCCCTTCCACTGTGCTCCATAACAGACAAGAGCTGACCAGGACGTCTGAAGTGCTGAGAATGTTCCAGGTAATGCGTGGGACACGGACCGGGCATGATAGGATCAGGTTGGGGTCATTTTCCTGGTAAGGAATAGCTTGCAGGGTTACCACCTGCTCAGAGGGAGTGGTGGTTACCATGGGCATGTATCCAGGCCGGGTTCCCAGGACAACGTGAGAGTTCACCGGCCCGAATTCCAGGCACGAACGTTGATGGAGAGGGCTTGAAGGTTTCCCGCTCTTAACAGGGGTGAGCACCACCGGGGGGGGGCCGTCTCACAGAGAGGGCACCGAATCACCCAGCTGAGGGCTCAACGGATCTTACTGTAGGCCCGAGGACCACAGACAGATCAAGAGGGGATGTGGTGTTACCAAGCTTGCCCCACCGATCTGCCTTCTACCAAGTCATGGTGGCTGTACACGGACCTTGATGTAGAAGCAGAAAGGTGCCTATTCAGGCCTCCTTGGAGGAGGGATAGCACAGATTTGATGCCGCAACTCTGTGGGTTCTACCCTTAGGAAGAACCTCTGCGCCAACCCCAGGGCATGCCACCGTCTGGCTCAGTCCTGTAAGGGTGCTTCCCACTGTGGGTGGAAGGTTTCTGGAGGCTTCCTGGTCGCATTTAGGGACCATAGAAAGAAGCTCCAGAAATCTGGGCGCAGGTGCCAGATTGTGCCCCTCCCCTGAGGAAGGAGGTTCCTTCTCAGGGGGGTGTGTCAGGAAGGCAACGATGGTAGGAGCACGAGCTCCGAGAACCAAGTTCTGTTGGGCCACACAGAGCTACCAAGAGAATCTGTTTCGAAACCTTCCCGACATTGCACCGTGTCTGTGCAATAAGGCTTACTGGGGAGTAAGCCGTACGGTCCGCTGAGTGTTAACGGACCTGAACCGAGGGAGTCCTTGGTCAGGCCGTAAACCCTACTGCAATAAGTGGATTCCGGTGAGACAACAGAACTACCTGTGCCTGGCCGAATCGACTCTAAAACAGCCGGACCGTCTGAGGGTGGAGCCCCCCACTCACCTCGGGGCGAACCTGTCACCCGGACAGTGAGTGGCGCACCACAGCCTGAGTCTGTGCTGGCTCCAGGGCAAGAGATGGCGGGTGAGTTGTGATATGTGAAAGTAGCGTACACCATCCTCGTGTATGCCACAGTCACTGTGTTGTCAGCGCCGACCAACACATGCTTGCCATGACCGAGGCCGAATCCCTTCAGGGCCCAAGCATTGTCAACAACTCCAGGCAATAGAATGCCCAAGCAGCCGAGGGCCCAACCGAACCCCGAGGCTGCCCCCCTGACCTCCGTAAAGGTGCGGGACGATAGGGATAGGCTGCAGGGGGAACCTTGTACTGATGAGCCCGCCCTTGAAGACAGAGTCTTGGAGGGAACAAGGCATGACAGTACGCGTCCTTCAGGTCCAACGCCACCGACCAATCTTAAGCCCTGACCACACAAGAGCTATGTTAGCCCTATATCCAGGGCTAACATTTGAATGGGCGCCTAAAAGGGGCCCGATTCAAAAAAACTCCCGTTTCAGATTGGCATGAGTCGACCACCCATCCTAGTACAATGAAGTAGGGGCTAAGAACCCCTTCCCTCATTTTGGCTGCCGGGATAGGCTCTATCGCACCCTTCCCAGGGGGGGCTGCGATTCCTGCTTAAGAGCCACAGCATTCTCGCCTTTCTCTGAGTCGATTGTGAGAGAATGCCATAGACTTCAGCGGGTGCCTTGCAACCTGAGTTGCTTAGCCAAGTCAGTTAGTTCTTGAGAAGCTAAGGGAGGGATCGCACCCACGTAGGGACTTCGCTAGCAGTTCTTGGGGATGTCGCTGAATAAAGCAAGGAGCATCGTGCTTGGAGAAGAAGCCCCAAGAACACGGTGTGTCTTTGCCAACACGCAGAAAACCAGGTAAGTGCCCAACCACCCTGGTCTGCAGACTCAGCATCTAGCCGTCATATGGAGGGCTATTGCTGCAAAATCACCGGGATAACCGGGCCTAAATACTGACCAGGCAGTGACTGTCTGTGGAGACAGACAGTCAGAACCGTTGTGCCGAATCCACCTCTCATCCCCGGGTCGAGAGTGGATCTGGGTGGGTCAGTTAGGCCGCCTGCTCTGGATTGCTTGTCTGAGGACAAGCTAGAAGCCTAACGAGGGTTCTAGCCAGCCTACTGACAAGCTGGTGTTGCCACCTTCCCACAAGAACTTTGACCGTTGGGCGGGTCTGGCCGGAGGCCCGGCTGTCGCGGGGCCTCAGGAGTTCTATAGGGGGCCGTCCGTGGCGACAACAGACAGGAGTAGTCGGGGGACAGGGCCGAAGCCTGACCCACAGCTGCTCCTTAACCACCGTGAAGGACTTGCGTGCAAATGCTATCACGGTGTCGCCAGAAGGACCGACCTCGGAAATGGTGGGGGGGGGGGAGCGAACTTCCAATTTCCCGCATTTCCGACAGGTGAAGCCACAGGTGGCGCTCCTGGACCAACAAAGTGGACATCGCCCTCCCCAGAGCGTGCGCCACGACCTTATCGCTTACCGAGCGTAATCGCTATCGTACGCAGTTCCCGCAGCTCTAGGTTGGCACCACCCTCATATCGAAATCGCAGCAGGCGGACGCAGCTTGTCCAGAAGCCATGCAAGCCTTGCCCGGAAAGAACTTACAGGCTCTGGACGGGGGTCATGGGAGGAACCCAACAAGCGGCGGCGTATTGCGAGGAGTGCCCCTCAATCGCCCCCTCCGCCCTGTGAACCTCTGAAACCCCCTCGCTGGACCCCCATCGACGATGGTGTAGGAGGAGAAGTTGGACTATCACGTCCCACCCGTTTTCTCTTTTTTTTTTTTTTTTTTTTTTTTTTTTTTTTTTTAAACGGACTTTCTGTGATACCATCAACCTCTCGTGCACCTTCGGGAAACAGGCACTGGAAACGAGCATACCGGTCGTTACCCAGATGTCTATTAACCAGCCCTTCCTTGACTGCCCGTTTCAGGCACGGCCGCCATATTAGCGTCTGCCTCCAACTGAGAATCAACGCCCCACAGAGGTTTGCTCAGCTGAAGCTTCAGCTTTAAACAGTTCACGCCCTCCTAGCGATGCTGCCGCTAACCTTTTCCGCCCATTTAGAAGCTCCGAATAAGAAAGTCAGCTGTACTGAGACAGACTAACAAACTCGTCCGAAAGCTCGACCGCGGGACGCGAGGAGCGAGAGGTTCGCGGGGTTTTCACCCAGCGAAACCATCCGTGCTTCCTAATACTCGCCACTGACGCCCCTAGCAACGGCCTCGTACCCAGAGATAGAAGGACCGTAGCGGAAAGCAGTCAGGGTGAGCCGCGGCTTCATGTAAAAGCACACGGCTCACGAGCAAAGCACGCCCATGATCATGTTCTCGCCAGCAAAACATGAATCAACAACAAAGGCTGTAACAGCGTGAGCATAACTCCAGACTGAACACAACGGTCGTGTTGATCGTATGGGAAGGTAAGCCGCAACCAGGATGGCACGGAGGGAAAGATATGTTAATCAACACACAATCCCACCGCGCTAGCTCTTTCAGAGAAATACCTTTTTAGAAGGAAGATTCCTCTTCAAGATCGCCGTCGACGCACGCAGGGGAACTCTCACAACACTTATCTGTGTATGAGAAGGGAGAGACCGCTGCCTGTGCTGCAGATCCAACGACGAAAGAGGTGAACGTTGCCGCTTCTCACGCAGAGACGCTGCATTCGGCTCCGAAAAACAGAACGAGTGAGCAGATGCACAGGCTGCCCTACTTGTACCCGGATGGCTGGGGCGTGGCCAGCTGTGAAAATCTGCACACCCAATTTCATTGGCCTGTTTTCTATACTGTCAGAGGTGTTTGGGCTCCCAAGAGCGACCCTAGTGTCGTACACTACTCGACACAACTCGGAGTGTACGACAGATAGGGAACCATGGTTCATTTTCATAAGGGACTGCCAGTGACTGCTGTTGCATGCATAAAATGCAACCTTTTTACTCTTCTTTTCTTTTATTCTAGGCAAATGATGTAGGCAAAAACAAACAATATTGTCTAAAATGTAAGTCATTTATTGCTTTACTGAACTTGTCTAAAATGATTATTAAATGTGTTATGCTGATATCTGCAGAAAAACAGTACTTTTTGCGTGATATAGTTAAGTTAACTTAAGTTAAAAAGCACACAGAAACATTTTTTCTGTCTACAATCTAGAATTTTGAGTTTTAATACACACAGAAAAAAAATGGTGCTTCAGCGGTTCTTCAGCGGTTCTTTGGTGTGATTGTGGTGCTATACAGCACAGCACCGTTAGTGTATAAAGAACCGGTCAAGCCCCCTGTTTGGTTCTTCAGTGGTTCTTTGGGGTCGTTAAGGTGCTATATAGCACCACTGCCATACAAAGAACCTGTTAAGTAAGGATCTCTAATTCTCTCTTAAACTCTTCAGTTGGGGAAAGGATTAAAAACAACATTAGCATACAGTGTATTTCCTGAAGATCTTTTTGCCCCTAAGGCCCCCATAAGGAAATACTTCCCACATAAGACCTTTTGACCTTAGAAAAGCATAAAAGTGGTTTAACACATTTTGCCATTGTAGTAAATATATTAATTAACATGCAAGTGGAGTAACATTTATAATATAAGGAGGATAATGGGGTGGTGGTGGGAAGCAACAAGACAGTAAGAGCTGTCAGTTGCAGCTTAAACTGTGTGATAGGAGGATGAGAGAAACCTAAAACATGGTGATCGGCTGTAGTCTTTAATTTATTGTAAACTGATAAGAGACTTTACAGTAGGTGTGTGCGAAGTCAGTTAGCCTATACCGACATTATATCACACCCTGGTGAAAAAAACAGCATATGCTGGTAGGTGTGTTTTGATGCTGGTATGCTGGTTAGGTCCTTTGGGTCCTTTAGGTCCTGGTTATAGGCTATAGGCTAATAAATCAATGTGTGTTCTCTCTGTGTGTGATTTGGTGATATAGCCTATTATTGCAGAAGACATACTGTATATGTGAGTAAAAGTATACATTTTAACTAGGAAATGTAGTGGAGTAAAAGTAAAAGTAGGCTGAAATATAAAAACTAAAGTAAAGTACAGATACTCCCAAAAAATACTATAATACATTCTGTCACACAAAATCAGATGTAAAGAAATCTGATGTAAAGTGAAAAATATTAAACAGATGATCAAGTAATTGTATTTTCATTATGTGTTCATCTCACGCTGTTCATTTGTCAGGCTCTGATCGTGTTTGTTCTCTGTTTGAACGCAGGCTCCTCCTTTAACACCACACCTTTAAACTGCTGTTGTCAGAACAAGAAGCAGAACAAGTTTAGCATACAGACATTACATTTACTCAAAGGAGACTTATTATGCCTCTTTTCAGAAGATGTAATATAAGTCTGTCTGTGAAGTTTCAGCTCAAAGTACCCCACAAATGACTTCTTATACCATGTTGAAAATGCCAGTTTTTGGGTGGGAATCAAAAGGAGCTGTTTTTGTGTGTGTCCCTTTAAATGCTAATGAGCTGGTGTTCTCTGCTTAGTATTTGGAAAAGCTCCAGAAGATGTAGGAAAGTGTCTATTTGCAGATGATTGTTGAAGACAGGAAGGAATATGGAATATGATATCAGGAAAATACAGGAAGCAACTGATAAAGTGCTAAAGTGGGGTTAGGAAAAGAGTTTAGGATCAAATGAATCTAATAATGTATATAAGAGATTTCAAGAGACTTGGAACCTTTAAATTTCTAGGAATTCATTTGTACGAACCGGAGTCGGACACTGATAAAGGAGAGAAGAAACAGCCTTGAGAATGAACCAGGACATTTCTAAAAGTTTATTTGTTATTGCAGAGTTTTCAGGCTGTTTTCCAACAATGGATGAGCAGTACTGTTACAATGTTCACTATGAAGAAACAACACAAACACACAAACTTTTTTGAAAAACCTGTTTTGTAATAACAGTACTAGCAGCCTGGAGTAAAATGATTTGTACAGACATGAACACATTTAGGTAAACTAATATACTGTGTCTTCAGCAGCTCAGATGTCAAGAGTAAATCAAGACTACTGTGTTCATTACTACATCCAACAACAAAACACCTCATTCACTTACGAGACATTAGCCATTTCTCAAGATGCGTCCTTAAGTGATCTTGCATCCTTGTGTTCTTTTCTATGTCATCAACCAACGAAGTTCAACTGCAGTACTCAAGAAAGCAAGAGAATGCATCAGTGTCTTCTTGATCTCGAAGATGCATTGAATGCAGACTTGAGAGAATCAAACCAAAGCAAAAGCACTAGAAGGCAAGCCTGTGACCTTTTTTCTGAAAAGCGTAACGGCTAATGCTTATGGAAAGGAGACCAGAGGCAATATTCTTTGAATGGATGTCAATGGAAGAGAGGCTTCACTACGCTGAATAAACAGCTTTTTATAGAAAGCAACAGCCTATCTGCTAATCTTCAACATGTTGTACACTAAACAATACTTTTAGATTCAACATTTTTTTTTAGAATTTACACAATGGTGGCAGACGAATTATGGAAGCCTGTATTACCTTCAGTATTTTTGTACTGACATATTAAAAATAATCTCACCAATGACAAAGTATAGGTAACAAAAACACATACTAATAAAAATACAAATAAAATAAAATAAAATAAAGAGATATTAAATAATATGAAAATAATGTCTGTCCATAATAATATAAAATACATGTTTTAATAGATTATTGTCACATTTTTGTTTTGTTTTCATCCCCCGTGCACCAGGGTTGCCAGGTTTTTACAAGAAAACCCGCCCAATTGTTCCTCAAAACTAGCCCAATCATGTTTCCCCATTAAAAATCACATTCCGTGGGCGAAAATACACATTTTTAGCAGGGTTCCCCTGGTAAAATATTCACAGGAATAAATATCATGTTTCTTCAACCCGTGGCAAAAGTAGCCCAATTCTGCAGGGAAAAAACGCAGACTTGGTAACACTGCCATGTGTTCAGTGTACCCCAGTTTTCCCCCGTGTTTGATTAGGTTAGTCGGTTCACCTGTGTCCACATTAGTTGATCATCCTCACCTCTCTGTCCCTCATTAGCAACCCTACTTTACATTCTAGCCTGTTCAGTTCTCCTTTGTCCACTATTGTATGTAAATGTCACCCTACATGTGTCTCCTTTATGCCTTCTGTGGATTTACTAAAGACTATTTGATTTGATCTTTGTTGTACGTGGCTAATATTACATTTGCTTGTGATCTTATGTTGTATTTATTGTAGTTTGGTTATTCTTATAATGTGCTGGTCAGTTGAGCAACAAGATCACCGCGCATCTCAATTATCTCAAAGATGCGTTGTGAGACCTCACATCCTTCTGATTTAGTGCTTTCAAGGTAGCCTAGAATGCAAGTCTGTTCTCTGAAGTTAGAAACAACCATCTTGGGGTGCATTTCCCGTACAAAGGCATAACTCGCTGATTAACCTCCATAGTTCGATGCATTGTTGTGGAAACGAACTAGCTAGTCAGGACTGTTTCCCGAACACGGCCGCATCGCCGTCGTTTGAACCACATTAGTTCAACAACGTAGGGCCAGTGTTAATGATGTCACCGATTAATAACTTCTGCTATTTAACTGATTACAGATCTCTAAAATGCAGCCATATTAAACATGGCACCTGATGATTAATTTACTATTTTTTTGTTCCCTGTCATTTCACTTTATTTGATGTTTGATTCATCACGGGTTCCCTCTTACATCATACTCCGGGGTTCCCGTAGGCATTTATGCTCATGCACACTAATTAATAACAGTCGGTGACTACAGAGAATGCACAAAAATAATTAGATTAAACTGTATACAACTTGCTCAGGATGAGGTCTATGCTAAGACAGCAGTGTCTGTCAACACTTCTGAGACGCTGCTTATGATGGATAATAAATAAAGGAGTGGGTGTATTTGTATTATTATAGGGTGGTTGTTTACACACATTGCCAACAAATATTTATGTTCAAACAACATGTAAAAGTAAATTTCGTATATTAGGTTAAGTCAAGTCACCTTTATTTATATAGCGCTTTTAACAAAACAGAATTGTGACAAAGCGGCTGTACAGTATTAAATAGGAAATAGTTCATCAATAATGCAAAAGAGCAACAGTAAACACTCAATTTTTAGGTAAAGGCAGTTCATCATTAGAGTCAATGATGTCATCATCCAGCTCAGTTCAGCCAACTAAGCAAGCCAGAGGCGACAGCGGCAAGGAACCAAAACTCCATCGGTGACAAAATGGAGAAAAAAAATCTTGTGAGAAACCAGAAGGTGCCCTTTCAAGTTTGAAATCTGTTTTTCTGTGCACATGAGGCATGAGCTGCTGCAGGAATCTGTGTAATCTTGTTTTTGTTAATAAAAATGTTGAAGAATGTTTAAGGTATGTTGATATCTCACTAAATATTAAGACATCATTAATACATTTTTCATTTTTTTAAAGTATTTGATCAGTTTCACTCTGATTAAAGAAAGCATAAAGCTTCTAAAATTCTTTAATTTTTTTGCCCTGTACTTTTCCTGCTATAAGAAGGACTTGACTTGCCTATATGCATCTATAAATAAAATTATTTTTACATATTGTACTTCATATCTTGTGTCTCTTTCAGAGATACCAGCGATCAGCTCCAGTTCAGATGATTCAGTGATCCGGATTCTTCTGATGGGAAGAAATGGTTCTGGGAAAAGCTCATCTGGAAACACTATACTGGGAGAAAAGAGGTTTAACGTCCAAAAACATAAGAGTAAACATCAGTCTGAAGTTTGTGAGGGTCAAACTCAGATCGGTGGGAAGCAGGTGGCTGTGATTGATTGTCCAGATCTACTGGATCCAGATCTGAATAAAAAGAAGCTGGAGAAGATGAAAGAGCAGCTGGTCTCTCGAAGTTCAGCAGGACTCAGTGCAGTTCTGCTCACCGTTCCTCTAGAGGAACCTGTTGAAAATGAGGAAGAGATCCTGGATTATATGAAGTGGTTATTTGGTCCTGAAGTTCAGAAATACATCATGATTCTCTTCACACACAAAGATGATCTGGAGGAGCTGGATCAGACCATTGAGGAATATCTGAAACAGAAAGATCATGCGGATCTCCAGCATCTGGTGACAGAATGTGAGGGAAAATTTCACTCTTTCAATAACAGAAGTAAATCAGACTGTCAGAAGCAAGAACTACTGCACAAGATTGAAGAAATGATGGTGAAGAATGGAAGATTTATCATGAAACAAATGAGGAGGAGATCAAGCATGGATGTTCCTGGTGTCATGTGTAAGTATCTTTCACCTGCTGCCATTATAAGTGACTTAAAAAATACAGACATACGGGAATTTGTGTAAGTAACGTATGTGTTGACACGCTGATCTTTCTGTTGTAGTTTCAGGAGAGTCTCCAGCTGAAGATCCAGACGAGACTGATGTAATTCCTGACAGTAAAGACCAGATCAGACTGGTTCTGCTGGGAAAAACTGGAGTTGGAAAAAGTGCCACTGGAAACACCATCATCGGCAGAGACTTGTTCAAAACTTCAGCCGCTTCAAAGTCTGAAACTAAACAGTGTCAGTCAGAAACTAGAGTGAGGTTTGGTAAAGAAATAGCACTGATTGACACACCTGGACTTTATGATACTGAACTCAGTGAAGATGAGATTAAAACAAAGATAGGGGAATGCATAACTTTCACTTCTCCTGGACCACACGCTTTTATTATTGTGATTAAAGTGGGTCGATTCACTGAGGAGGAGAAAAATACAGTAAAGAAACTTAAAGAAGTGTTCGGAGAACAGATGGTAAAATATTCCATGATCCTCTTCACTCATGAAAAACAGCTAAAGAAGAAAAATCAAACAATTGAGCAATATCTAGAAGAAGGTGAACCGGCTCTTAAAGAACTTGTAGAGAGTTGTGGAAATCGATTCTTCTGTCTGGACAATGAGCTTCCCAGTTTCCCACAGTTCAAAGTTCTGATCAGGAAAATAGAGACAATGGTGGCAGAAAACGGACACTTTTCAAATGAGATGTTTGAAGAAGCAGAGAAATGCATTCAGGAGATTCAGAAGAAGAAACTCATTGAGAAAGAAAAGCGGTTCAAACGGAAGCACAAACAAGTCAAACAATCAGAATGGCAGAAAATATACTGGCGTTTAGCAGAGGAGTCACGACGTGAGGCTAAGAAATCTTTTTCTGAGTCGTTCATGGCAGAACTTCTTATGTATCCTCTTGTAAAAGGATCAGATATACGGGAAGCACTGGAGCAGGTGGTGACCCTCGAGGAGAAAGAGAGCACCATAAAGGAGGCTCAGCTCGAAGGATTCAGACATGCAGAGGCCGTTCAACTCGCAATCACTGCCACACGGAAACTAGCGAAACAGAAAATGTGTTCAGTTCAGTGAAAAACATCTAAAACATTTCCTATCTGCTGTTTTATCTATTTTTCTCTGTAGGTCTGTTTCTGGCTTTTCCTTTTTTTTTTATTGGTTTTGCATAAAAAGGGTCATATACATTGTATACAATTGCTTCTTTACAAAAAAAAAAAAAAAACAGCTCAGTCTGACCCTCTGAACCCCTTCAAACATCCACCCACCCCCACCCCCCCGGCGGTCCCCCAAGTCCAGGCCACCTTATAATAAAATTGCAATCAAACAAAGTAAAATACATACAATAATAATAATGATAATAATAATATAAAATTAAAAAAATAAATGAATACAAAATACAGATACAGATATGTGCAATATAACAGATTTAGGATAAGTACCATTTTGAAGTTTTTCTGTTAAACAATCTGCAACAGTTTTCCATGCCTCAGTGGTTGAGGCTCTAGCTTCATTTATTCTGGCTGTTGAAAGTTCTAACATTACTATATCATGAAACTGAAGTAACCAGTGCCGCACAGATAAAGTGTGTGGAGGGAGCCATCTCTGAGCAATTATCTTTTTGGCAGATGTTAGTCCTGCCAACCAAATTTTTCTTTGTAGTTCTGTAAAACCTACACTAGAGTCATCATTTAGGAGGAGTACAACCGGTTGCACTGGTATATCTTTTCCTATCATATCAGACAATACTGATGAAATCTTCTCCCAAAACTCATAAACCTCCTCACATTCCCACACCATATGCATGAATGTTCCCAATTGCTGGTAGGGACAAAAATTACAGTGGGGACTTTGTGATACTTTAATTAGAAAATGTTTCTTTGGTGTCCAGTACAATCTATGACAAAATTTTAAATGAATTAATTGGTGGTTTAGTTTTTTGATGCACAGAATATTTTTCCATACTGTATCCCAATCAATCTGGTTCACAGATAACTCCCTTACCCAAATCATGTGCAGTGGTAGTTGTTTTATCTTAACTTCAAGAAGACGAGGATAGACAGCTGAGACTACATTTTGTTGAAAAGAACTAGAGAACCAAGTGTGAACTGGATATGGTTCGAGAGCTGACCCCCAAGGGACTCCATATGCTCTGAGGGCTGAACGCAATTGTAAGTACAAAAAAAAAAGGATGATTCAGGTACATTAAAAGAGTCGAACCATGTCTTGACTGCATGCAGTTGGAATGCTTTATGATATAGCTCAAAATTAGGAAGGGAGAGACCTCCCTCCATTTTAGTACGTTGCAATGTAGACAGCTTTAACTTTGGTTGTTTGCCATTCCAGAGAAAAGTACGAATTAAAGAGTCCAGTCTTTTCCACCTTTTTAAAAGAGGTGGCAACGGAATCATGGCACTAAGAAAATTAACCCTAGGTAATATATTCATCTTAAAGGATCGGATGATCCTCAAATTGTGTGTGTTTTGCCTCAGAGCAACCATACATTTGTGTTGTGTTTTGCTTTCTCTTTATATATTCTTAATTTATTCTTTATTCATTTATTCATCTAGAATCATTAATCATTTCATCATTTTATTATTCCATTTAATCGTTGTAATCATTTATATATTCATTTCATTGATTCATTAATTGATTAGTAATTCATATTATATTATAATTGTTTTTTATATATTTTTTCCTTTGTTGTTTAGTCTTATGACTGTGTAGTTTCAAGGGCTGTTTGTCTTCATGAATAAGAGATACAAGGGAATGTTTATAGAAACTCAAGGTTTATGGGATGTTGTTGTGAATCAGTTTGGTATAATAATACTTGTTGAATTTGTGTTCTCCAGACGAAGTCTGAGCATTGAGACATACGCAACTAAGACTATTCAATAAACTCTGCTCCTTTTTATCATCATCACTTCATCTCCTGCTTCTGCTCTTTTCTGGCTTCCATCGATCAACTTCATAACTGACAGAAACCTGCTGTTATTGTGGGTTATTGTGAGTCCTGCATCTTCTGTTAGTGGGGTTGGAGTAACTACAGCTTGCTGACTAGTTGTTCTGTTACCGGAAAGACTGATATTTTCTGACGGGATCTGGTGTCCGGGGCTGGATCCTAATTGTCTGGCGTGTGGACCTGATCTAACAATCTTCACGATTGAGACTCTAGACTGCAATGATGCAGGAAGTGTCCTCCATCTGTCAATATCTCTTTAGAGCTTTTGAAAAACTTTATCATAATTTATATGTACAATTTCTTTTAGAGACGACTGTATAAAAAATAGGTAAATTATCTAAATCGTGATTGGGATAGCTGTTGTTATCTGAGTACTTTTTTATTTAATGGTAGAAGAGATGATTTGGGCCTTTCCTTTATATCCTTTCTCATTTTTGTCTTTGACTCAACTGCACGCATATCAGGTTTCAACGAAGTGACTGTCAACGAAAACCACATGAATTTCACATGTGGTCACATACACATATGATTCTGTACATGTGAAATTTCATGTGTGAAAACATAAGAAAATCACCTGTGAAACGTGTGGTTTTGGAACATTGTTCATGTGAATCCCATGTGAATTCCCATATGAAACCCATGAGATCACATGTGAAACGCATGTAAATTCCCATGGGATAACATGTGAATGCCATGTGAAATGTATATTATAAACCTGCTGGTGTTGCAATCCTGTGATTGTGAAATGACTTTAATAACTCTGCATCTGGTTAATATTTTACTCATACACTAGTAAAATTCCACTCCAAGTTTTATTGAGCAATCCTTACACTATTCCTATCATGAAGAACTTAAAAACGATACAGTCTAATTAAGCATTTTTATAAACCGTGAAGAGATGAAAATTCTGTCATTAATTACTCACCCTCATGTTGTTCCAAACCCAGAAATTCAACAGCTTTCTGACCTGCTTAGACAGTAGAGCAACTGAAACTGAACTGAGCTGGATCATGACATCACTGAATCAACGGTGAACTGACTTGAACTAAAAATTGAGTGTTTTCTGTTGTCCTTTTGTAGCCATAGATAAAGTCTAACACACCTTTTGTTTTTGGTAACGCCAGTTTTGGCATGCTTGCTTTGATTCTGAAATATAACATTGCGACTACAGTAAAAACACTTTTATTGTTCTAAAAACACAGATTTGTCAGCATTATCGGACTTGAGGATGTTAGAATAAACCCAAAACACACGTGATCGTTGTCATGCGGTGAATCTGGCCAAACTTTGTGGGAACAGTTTGGAGCTGGCCCCTTCCTCTTCCAACATGACTGTGCACCAGTTATCAAAGCAAGGTCCATAAAGACATGGATGACAGAGTCTGTTGTGGATAAACTTGACTGGCCTGCACAGAGTCCTGACCTCAACCCGATAGAACACCTTTGGGATGAATTAGAGCGGAGACTGAGAGCCAGGCCTTCTCGTCCAACATCAGTGTGTGACCTCACAAATTCCCATAAACACACTCCTAAACCTTGTGGACAGCCTTCCCAGAACAGTTGAAGCTGTTATAGCTGCAAAGGGTGGACCGACGTCATATTGAACCCTATGGATTAGGAATGGGATGTCACTTAAGTTCATACGCGAGTCAAGGCAGGTGAGCGAATACTTTTGGCAATATAGTGTATTTTATATCTCTTTCTAATAAATAAATAAATAAATAAATAAACATTAAATGAAACATTACAATCAAACGAAAATGTAGAGCACATATTTATGTTACTATATAACTTATAGTCAAGTCAAGTCAAGTCACCTTTATTTATATACCGCCTTTAACAATACAGAATTGTGACAAGGCGGCTGTACAGTATTAAATAGGAAACAGTACATCAACAATGCCAAAGGCAACAGTAAACACTCACATTTTAGGTAAATGTAGTTAATCAAAAATAATAAAATAAAATGCAATATTGTGTGAAGAGAAAGTGTCCCCAACTAAGCGAGCCAGAGGCGACAGCGGCAAGGAACCAAAACTCCATCGGTGACAAATATATTATATTATTTATATAACTCATAAACTGAAGGCTATTTGACCTTTTAAAATGATCTAACTGACTGATGCCGCTTGTTGATCATTATTAGTTGTTGTCGCTTTTAAAAAATAAAATCTGTTTTAATGACTACTTTATGAATTAAATAATTAAGATACAAAAAATAGGTTAAGTAAAATATGCTGAATATATAATATTTTACAAATATTTATAAAAATGCTAGCCTGTGCAAATAAGACTGTAGTTTCACATTTTGCGTCTGCAAAACATTATTTTTAACATGCAATGATATGAGATTAGACCACACAAGACTTGTAATGAGGAAAAACATTTAGACAAAAATAAGAAGAAAAAAAAGAATCTCTTACGGCTAACGGCAAACTCTTATTTCTTGAAAGCTATATGATCATGAACACATTTGAGATACGGTTACACGAACGGACGTATAATTGTAACTTACATGCATCTGGTCTGTTAATGAAGCATGTCTCATGTCAAGTGAATTATGGGTCGTCTTTTTCACAGGCGTCCAATCACAGCTGACTTCCGGAACAGAGGAGGTAACCAATGGCATTTGAGATTACAATTAAAATAGCAAGTCCCGCCCCACGACTGACAAAAATAAAAAGGTGTGTTTGACTTAACGCAGCGCTGCGCAGCTCGATCAAATTCTGACTTGAAGCAGTGTATGCCGGTTAGAAATTTTGTCCGACTTGAGGCGGCGCCGACGCCTCGTGACTGTCACGTGTGGCATCAAAGTACCGCGACAGTGATTCGAGAGCAGCGACTGACTCAGCCGGCACAGTTTCTTCAGAGCGGCTGCAGGAGTCTGATGATCACATGACTGTTTCACGATTGGTCAGATTCACCGCATGACAACGATCACGTGTGTTTTGGGTTTATTCTAACATCCTCAAGTCCGATAATGCTGACAAATCTGTGTTTTTAGAACAATAAAAGTGTTTTTACTGTAGTCGCAATGTTATATTGAGTCAGATTTATCATAAAACACTGATAAAAGCATAAATAACCCCACTTTATTAGTATTTAAACAGTATATGTTTATGTTGATCATTATTCTTGTTCAGATGGCGCTGTATTAAGCAGTATTTGAAACGTGTTTCTGTTGCTCATGAAAACGCTTTTGAAAAGTCTGTGTATTTGATAAATATTGTATTTAATTCACTTCTTCTGTGATAGAGCATGCAAACACCGCGAGAGCTTCACTGACGAGAGTAAAAAGTGTCTGTCTTGACGCCTCCGTTTTCAACTCCGCCCCAACTGCTCTCGGCTGTAGCCGTGGATGAAGTCGAACACACCTAAAGTGTTCGCAGGAGCAGGTGAGAGAAGATCGAGCGCGAGGATGTGGGAATGATCACGCGAGGGCTTGTATTGCGCGCAGAGAACATGTCATGTGCATGCAAAGGTTTGAAATGAGCTCGCGGGTTCCCGTTTCCTCGCGTGTAGATCTGTTTTTCTCTCGCGGACGTGATTTACAGCGCGCGCCAGCATCAGTGGTGTGCTCGGTTATTAATGGCATAGATTTGCAGTCATACTACTCTCGCCTACATTTCAGGTGAGGCGAGGCGCATCTCAAACGAGCCTATAATTTCAGCTCTGTTTTGATATGAAAATAAATATGACGAACAAGACACCCAAATTGCTTGCTATTTAATTCCATAGGAAAGGCGTATGTATCATCCATTTTTACTTTAATATAAACGTGTATTTTAGATTTTTATAGAAATATGTCAACAATCATATATCTCACGCAGAGATCGCACTGGCATAGTGTTTGGGAATATTCATGCATTAATTTAAACACATAACCACATGATATTAGATTAAAAAATAAAACATTTTAGAAAAGAAAGGCAACATCACGGTTGTCTGTGTCGTCATCCAGGCGTTTCCCATCGTGCTTTTGGTCAGTGCAGTCGGTGGAGAGATACTGCGCTCGACTGCTCAATCCGACACAGCCGAGAGTTTTTTGGCACACGTCAGCATGACATCAGAGCAAGACTGACGTAACACAGACACATTTCTAACCGGCATGCATCTCGTGGTGATCACCGGTGATCGATTCTGCACAGAATTTGCTCATCTCAAACGAGCCTACTGTAAAGCCACTTTGACACAATCTGAATGGTTAACAGCACTATATAAACAAAGCTGACCTGGCTTGAAACCTCCCAGGCCCAGAAATGTAGCAAGGGCATCTGTAAAACAGTCCATGTGACATCAGTGGATCATCTGTAATTTTATGAAGAGACAAGAATGCTTTTCATCAAAAATATCTTAATTTGTGTTCTGAAGATGAACGAAGGTCTTACGGGCTTAAAACGACACAAGGTTGAGAAGTTAATGACAGAATTTTATTTTTTTTTTTGTGAATTTTACTTTTAACAACTGAGAATGTACTATTTCAGATGTTTTCTTAATTTTTTCAATCCCTGTTCCCATGTCATGAAGTTGATATGGCATCTGCAGGGGTTGATCTTATTGCTTGCTCCACAGCAGATTCTAAGTGCTCTGGACTGTATATTGTCCAGTTACTTCAATTCTGATTTAGCTCCAGCCCCATTCACTACACACCTGTAATCTATACTAGAATGTATTAAGGCTTGGTATACGTGTCACAGTGCACTTTTCTTTGCTCATCAGTCATACTTAGCTATTGAAATTTTTTATGCCTTTGCTGTTGTTATTTAATTTTCTTTAAATGTTAATTTAGACACAATAAAAACACAAGGGTAGTCCAATAAGCAGACATACAAAAACAGCCTAAGGTCAATACTGTCATGAATCCGGTCGGTGACCTTCGGTCCGCTCACCACCAGATGTCGCTCTCGCCTTGCCATATCACACAGACTGTTATACCACACCCCGGACTACTACTCCTATCATCCAGCGCACTGATTGAGTCAGCACCTGTGGCCAATCAGGTGCGCTATAAAAACCCTGGACTTTCCCTCTGTAGTTCACTGAGTATTGTTATTATCGTTGTGGTTATCATTGTGGTTTATTGCATTGTTGTTTCCCTAGTTCCCAAGTTCCCGACTTTCCAAGTTCCCTATTTACCGTGTTCCCGTTTATAGCTTTCTCGCCTGGCCATTTCGTCTCGTCTCGTCCGTCTCGCCGCCTGCCTTCTGGACTCTAGCTCATTTGTACGGATTATCACTTTTCCTTGCGTTATGGATTATGTTCGCCGCTGATTGGCCCTCGCCTGCTACACGGACCATCCCCACGTCTTGCCTTCATTGTACCTGCCTGCTATTGTTGTCTTCTCTGCCTGTACGACCATGTCTCTGTCTCGTCCTGTTAATAAAAGCTTGCGAATGGATCCGCTCGCCTCTTGCCTCTCACTCAACGTTACAAATACACAGGCAAGGTGCTTTTTTTTTTTCTCACTTCCTCTTCATCAGGTTGAACCACAATGCTTTTTGCAAAATAATGCTTATGTCTATCTCAGGTTGAACCAAGATATACTGGTTTCCCTTTGGTAAACCTCAGAAAACATGAGTTGAGAAGATTAGTTTCACAAATCAAGTGAATAAGAATCATTATTGTCATTGTATGCACACAGTAGTGCACAACAACCAAATGGGGTTAGCCGCTCTAAAAGACACCTAAAAACAGTGAATAATAAAATAGCTGAGAAATGACAATAAATAATATGAACAGTAGTGCAGCAACAGTAGAGTTTTGTAAAGTGAGATTATTCATTATTCCTTATTATTAACAATATTCACAATATCGAAGTGTCTATTTACACTAAATAACAATAGCCCCCTTGTTGGCAGAGGCTGTTTACATTAATTCTGCCCATCAGCGTGTGATTGTGCTAGTCAACACTATAAAAGACAACCGTGAAACATAAGGTCCAGTGGCGTAGATGTTAAAGCGTGTGCTATTGTGTTTTTGACGCAATGAACCCAAGGTTGAATCCGCCTTTTGCCGAAGTTTCTTTTTCTCCCTTTTCAAATCTCTTGTTACATCAGAAAGGCATTCATGTTCAATAAAAACGAAGGAAATATGTGAAAAGTTGAAAATTGTTACGGATCTGGTCGGTGAGCTGCAGACCGCTCACCACCAGATGTCACTCTCACCTTGTTCTCACACACTGACTGTTGCACTACACCCCGGACTCCATTCCCCATCAGCCATTGCACTTCACCTACGTCCAATCAGAGACAGCATAAAAGCCCCGGTCTTCCTGTCACACACTGCCGAGTATTGAATTGTTATTAGCATTCATACAAAGCGTTTCTCCGAGTTTCCCTGTGTCTAGTTTTCTTGTTTTGCCTTGTTGTTTCGTTTAGTCTGTCTCGTTGATTGCCTATTGGATCTCTCGCCTGTCTGACCATTCTATTGCTTCGCCCATTGGATTATGTACGCCCCTGATCGACCCTTGCCCGTCACGGATTACTCTTGTCTCGCCGTTCATACACCTGTCTGCCGTTGTTTGACCCTGCCTGCCTGACCATGTCTATGTCTCGTCACTTCAATAAAAGTTTGCATTTGGATCCGCTCGTCTCCCATCCCTCTGTAACAGAATACTCGGCCAAACAAGGATCCAGCAACTTTTCGTCCAGACATCACTCAGGTATGGACACTACAAGATAGTTATTAGCCCTCCGGCAGGGCACCCGATCGCTGGAGGGCTACATCCAGGAGTATTTGTCTATTGCGCATTATTCAGATTTGCCCGAATGCGCACTGATAGACTTTTTTTGTGAGGGCGTTAACCAGCCGCTTAAGTCACGGCTCATTCGTGAGGCTCCGCGTTCATCGCTCGAGCGTTTTTTGGACTTTGCTTTAATGTGTGTGGGCTCATCGTTCACTGTGGGGGTCGCGGAGGAGGAACGCGACAACGCGACAATGCGGTAATGGCGGCCGCACACCCCACTCACAAAATGGCGGTCGCGCCGGAGAGCGACGCCACGGACACGCTTGCCGCCTGGCTCGTTCGTGAAATGGCGGCCACGCTGGAGCGTGCTCAAACTATGGCGGCCACGTCGGAGCGCGTGCACAAAATGGCGGCGACGGAGGAGCCCGTTGACAAAATGGCGGCGATGACAAGGCTCCATCACGTCACAGCTGCCATACCAGAGTCAAGTCCCGTTGCAGCTGTGTTTCCTGAGTTCAGTCAAGTTGAGGCTGCATTTCCTGAGTCAAGTCAAGTTTCCAAGACAAGTCAAGTTGCAGCAGCGTTTCCTGTGTCAAGTCAAGCTGCAGCTGTGTCTCCTAAGTCCAGTCAAGCTTCCAAGTCCAGTCAAGCCAAAGCCGTCAATCCTGAGTTAAGCAAGGTTTCACCCGAGCGCCCAGAACCACCGCACAAGATGGCCGCCACGCCAGGGCCTGTCGCAAAGATGGCTGCCACGCCAGAGCCTGTCGCAAAGATGGCCGCCACGCCAGAGCCTGTCGCAAAGATGGTCGCCACGCCAGAGCCTGTCGCAAAGATGACCGCCAATGCCACGTCAGCCCAGCCAGCGCCTGCTAACGCCACGTCAGCCCAACCAGCGCCTGCTAACGCCACGTCAGCCCAGCCAGCGCCTGCTAACGCCACGTCAGCCAAGCCAGCGCCTGCTAACGCCACGTCAGCCCAGCCAGCGCCTGCTAACGCCACGTCAGCCCAGCCAGCGCCTGCTAACGCCGCGTCAGCCAAGCCAGCGCCTGCTAACGCCGCGTCAGCCCAGCCAGCGCCTGCTAACGCCACGTCAGCCCAGCCAGCGCCTGCTAACGCCACGTCAGCCCAGCCAGCGCCTGCTAACGCCACGTCAGCCCAGCCAGCGCCTGCTAACGCCACATCAGCCCAACCAGCGCCTGCTAACGCCACGTCAGCCAAGCCAGCGCCCGCTCACGCCACGTCAGCCAGGCCACAACTGGTCAAAGTCATGTCTGCTTCTCCTGAACCTGTACCAGCTGCTGTTCCTGCAAAGTCAAGTCATATCACAGCTGCTGTTCCCGCAAGGTCAAGTCACATCACAGCTGCTCTTCCTGCAAGGTTAGGTCACGTCACAGCAGCTGTTCCCGCAAAGTCAAGTCATATCACAGCTGCGGGTCCTGCAAGGGCAAGTCACGTCACAGCCGTTCCAGCCAAGCCAAGTCAAGTCGCTGCTGTTGCACTAAAACCAAGTCAAGTCACAGCTGTCTCAGCCAAGCCAAGCAAAGTCACAGCCGTGGTTCCTGAGTCAAGTAAAGTCATTGATCTTCACAAGCCAGGTCAAGTCACCGCTGATCTCCATGAGTCAAATCAGGTCACTACTGAGCTTCACGAACCAAGTCAAACCACAGCTGATCTTCATGAGCCAAGTGAAGTTATTGCTGCAGTTTCAGAGTCAAGTCACGTCTCATCTGACGGCCCAGAGTCAAGTCACGTCTCGTCTGACGGCCCAGAGTCAAGTCACGTCTCGTCTGACCACCCAGAGTCAAGTCACGTCTCGTCTGTCCGTCCAGAGCCAAGTCACGTCTCGTTCAACATCTCATGATGGCCACCGTACTGGATCCACCACTAGTGTCAGTGCGGGCAGCCAACATCCCAGTGGCATCAGCGCCTTCTGAATCCACCAGTAAGGAGACCCTACCTCCCGCTGCTGCTCTTCCCTTAATGGCGGTTGCCATTTGGTGTGTGTGGGCTGCACACTGTGCTCCTGAGGTCACGTCTGTTTCGCAAGTCAGCCCCTGAGGTCACGTTTGCCCACCAGTCAGCTCCTGAGGTCACGTCTGCCCACCATTCAGCTTCAGAGGTCCCATCTGATCTCAAGCCTGCTGCAGAGCTCCCGTCTGATCTCAAGCCTGCTCCAGAGCTCCCGTCTGATCTCAAGCCTGCTCCAGAGCTCCCGTCTGATCTCAAGTCTGCTCCAGAGGTCCCGTCTGACCACGAGACAGACCCAGAGGACTCACCAGTCGGAGAAGCCGCGCCAATGCCTCCTGAGGTGTCAGCTTTGGCTGTAGATCCTCCTAGGGAGGCGGCGTTCTGCCTCAAACTCTCTGCTTCTCCTCTCATTCTGTCTGCCTCCTTTGTCACTGTTCTCCCCAGGTCCCAGTCCATTATGCGGGTGCCTGTTCTGCCCTGGTGGGCTCCTGCGCCTCCTGTTCCGCCCCGGAGGGCTGCTGCGCCTCCTGTTCCGCCCCGGAGGGCTGCTGCGCCTCCTGCTCTGCCTTCTGTTCCGCCTTGGAGGGTTGCTGCGCCTTCTCCCCCTATTCTGTCTGCCTCCTCTGTCCCTGCTCTCCCCAGGTCCCAGAACGTGACGCGGATTCCTGTTCCGCCCCGGAGGGCTGCTGCGCCTCCTGCTCCGCCCTGGAGGACTCCTGTGCCTCCTGCTCCGCCTCCGGCACCGTCCTGGAGGGCTCCTGTGCCTCCTGCTTTGCCTCCGGCTCCGCCCTGAAGGACTCCTGCGCCTCCTGCTCTGCCTCCGGCTCCGCCCTAGAGGACTCCTGTGCCTCCTGCTCCACCTCCAGCACCATCCTGGAGGGCTCCTGTGCCTCCTGCTCCGCCTCCGGCACCGCCCTGGAGGGCTCCTGTGCCTCCTGCTCCGCCTCCAGCTCCACCCTGGTGGACTCCTGCTCTGTCGGTCCTGCCTCAGTCACCTGGTCCTCCGCACGGACCGGGCCCTCCAGCCCTTGCCCTGTCTCACCCCCGCCCCACCGCTCCCCTGGACTATGGTTCGTTTGTAGCGTCTGGAAGCCGCTCTTTGGGGGGGGGGCTATGTTACGGATCTGGTCGGCCTTGTTGGTCTTGCCTTGTTGTTTCGTTTAGTCTGTCTCGTTGATTGCCTATTGGATCTCTCGCCTGTCTGACCATTCTATTGCTTCGCCCATTGGATTACGTACGCCCCTGATCGACCCTTGCCCGTCACGGATTACTCTTGTCTCGCCGTTCATACACCTGTCTGCCGTTGTTTGACCCTGCCTGCCTGACCATGTCTATGTCTCGTTACTTCAATAAAAGTTTGCGTTTGGATCCGCTCGTCTCCCGTCCCTCTGTAACAAAAATAAAGTAATAAAGGGAGGGCTTTATTGTCCCAGTAAGGTGGCATCCATTTAATAATTTGAATTAAAATTACATTTAAGTAAAACTGTTGTATTAATCTCTTTAATTGTTGTGTGCACTTTGAAACTAATTGAAGCTCTAATTTCTCTTTTACCCATATACGATTATATTCCATGATGTATTTTATCAAAAGAAATCACACAAGTTGTTAAGAAAATGTTTCATTCTCTAAAAATATAAAGGCACAACTTGTAAAATGCCTCAACTTTTTCAATATTGCCATCCGCTGAATGTTAGCTTTTTCATATTTCATATGCCTGCTGCTCTGGTGACTTCATTTGCCTGTGCAAGTCGTGACAATTATGAAAATAAATCTGGGAATTACTGGATTGGTGGATTTTAAATCAGTAGAGGTTGAGGTAACTAGTCGTTTAATGGATAGTAATTGTGTAACAGACTTTGGTCTGTTACCATACTTTAACTAAACATCATAAGGGGGCGATAGTGTGCTCAGGTGTTTCCTCTGCATTGGCATAAGTCAAGCTGTCCTGATTGAGAAACGTTTGCTTTCCTGCTCAATCGAAGTAAGCTGTTCTTTTGTATTGTCTATACCTGAATTTCTAGGACTGCACTTTTGTTATTTTGGGTGTTGTTTTCATATTGATTGTGCTTGTATTTTTGTCAGGCAAGGTAATGCTAATGTCAACGTATCTTCTGCATTTATAGAAAAAAAGGGACTTCTTGATGTATTTTGCTGTCTGCTTGCTGGGTAATTCATGAAGTGAGAGATCTAATGGATTTCAGTTCATGAACTTTATCAACATCGTTTGTGGATTCCGTTGGATTTGGTGTTCAAGGATTAAGAACAATTTCTTGGTGTGGATCCCTGATGGACTATTGTTGGTTGACTTATCTTCTCACTCATCTGTTGCCCTTAGTGTACGGATTTGTTTAAATACAAAGGACACGTTTATGCATCTATGGACAAATCCAAGAATTCTAATTATTATTTCTTTATTTATTTTCCTGTAAAGATTTGGTGTTTATTTGTTTTTTCATGGTTGTTTGGTATATCAATTGTTGGTGACTTTTGTACTGTATGTTTCTCATACAGATAAAACCATATTTGGAGCATAAACAATATTTGGCAATCAAGTTGTTTGGTTTATGTTTATGGTTAGTTATTGGGCCCTCCCAAAATTTCAGATTTATAGCAGCCTCTTACTCTATGTACTTTGAGGTCTGTTATAATTGTTATACTATTATTGAAATCTCATTCGTAATTAGCTACTAGATACTGTAAAAAGTACTGTTATTACCGTTATTACTGGTATTATTATTACTGCCCAACATTGCTGGTGATTATTTCACATGAGCATTTTATCTGAAATCCTGTTGGCCATTCTAGAATTCTATGAGTTAGTGACAAACTGCCAAAAAGTTGTCTGAGACCAGAGAAAGCATCCACAGAAAGACAGGTGCTTCTGCAGATTTTTACTGCAGTGGCACAGGAAACCACAGAGCTTCCTGTTATCTAACGTTCAGGATGATGTGACTGACTTTGTACTTAACTCATTAACCAATTCCTGTTTACAGAGAACTTGTTGGCAGGTCTGGATGCACTGAGAATGTGGAGACTGAGATTTGCAGAACACATTATCTAATCTCATGTGTAAATTCAACTCTTTATTACAAGTATGGTACAACCATCACTTCTACCACAAAAGACTGCTTTGTAAGTAATCTTCCTGATTTATCTGAATTCCTCAGCATATCCAATGGCTCAGAAAAACCTAATTATATAACAGAAACTATTGACTCTCTTCTAGCACTTTAGTTACTGTTGCTCCTTCACGCTTAAGGAAGATTTAAATGAAAACAGTCCACCATCGTGGTATAATGAGCCCATTCATGCCACAAAGAGAGACGGAAAATGGAGCGCAGCTGGAGGAAAACAAAACTAGAGGTATTTAATATGGTATCTTTGATACTTTTCTAATACTTTTCATCTCTTTTAGAAGAAAACAAACACAACCCCAGGTATTTATTTAATATAGTGGCTAAATTAACAGAAAACAAAGCTCTTAGCACTGCGACACTGTTGACCACAACATGAATAGACTTGAAAAAGATGTTGGCATTAGTGGTACTGCATAAGGCCATTACTTTTTACACATTACATGCTACCCTTGGGTGATATCATCAGGAAATATGGTGTTTCACTGTTACGCTGACGATACTCAGCTCTATATTTCTTCGCGGCCCAGTGAAACATACCAATATGTTTATCAACCAGTATAGTTGATAAAAATAAATAAATAAATTGGATGACAAGTAATTTCTTACTGCTAAATTCTGAAAAAACAGAGGTGTTAATTATTGGGCCTAAAACCTCAGCATGTAATAACCTACAACACTGTCTAATACTTGATGGCTGCTCTGTCAATTCTTCATCATCAGTTAGGAACCTAGGTGTGCTATTTGATGGCAATCTGAAAACCACATCTCTAGTATTTGCAAAACTGCATTTTTCCATCTCAAAAATATATCTAAACTACGACCTATGCTCTCAATGTCAAATGCTGAAACATTAATTCATGCATTTATGACCTCACGGTTAGATTACTGTAATGCTTTATTGGGTGGTTGTTCTGCTCGCTTAATAAACAAACTCCAGCTGGTCCAAAATGCAGCAGCTACAGTTCTTACTAGAACCAGAAAGTATGATCATATTAGCCCGGTTCTGTCTACACTGCACTGGCTCCCTATTAAACATCGTATAGATTTTACAATCTTGCTAATTACTTACAAAGCCCTGAATGGTTTAGCACCTCAGTACCTGAGCGAGCTCCTATCACATTATAGTCCCTCACGTCCACTGCGTTCTCAAATCTCTGGCAATTTGATAATACCGAGAATATCCAAATCAACCGCAGGCGGCAGATCATTTTCTTATTTAGCGCCCAAACTCTGGAACAATCTACCCTACAATGTTTGGGATGCAGACACACTCTGTCAGTTTAAATCTAGATTAAAGACCCATTTCTTTAACCTTGCTTACACATAACAAATCAACACATTTCTTCCATGACAACTCTCAGGAAGATTTTTATCATGGTAATGTATATGACAGTGTTAATGTATTTGGTCTTGGTGGAATAGATCTGCTACGCTGCTGCCGCTGTTGTTGATTATTGCTCTAGTTGTAGATTATTGCTGCTACAAACATGTACAGGAACTTGCTACTGCCAAAGCGTATGGCAATATGGTGCTGTGAGTATTTAAGACATACTTCTGCTGCACAATAGCATACAAAATAACCCCCAACAAAGCTAGAAGGAGATACGAAACAGCTAAGATATGCTTGTTGCTGTAAGCATGAAAGCATACTGCTGCTATACAATAAAATGCTTGTAATCATCCTTATAAGGCAAAATAGAGAGACAGCCCCCCCAGAATAAGCAGATCTATTGCCAAGACATATGAACTGCTGCTGCTCCAAAGAGCTGTGAGAGCGTGTGTTTGCTACCTATGTGAGCCGGAGCCGGCTTTGCAGAATGGCTTAATGCTAGTGAACTATTGCTGTTGTACCTGATCATTTGACCAGATAGCTTAAACTAGTGACCCGAGTTAATGTGTTTCTGGGGTAGTGAAGCCCGGATAAATTAACTAGTGGCTTAGCAATGTGAACCTGTGTGCTGTACCCTTAGGTTTATTTAATTAATGACCTAAATAACTATGTGCGTCTGAGCCAATAACTCAAACTTACCTAGGTTGAAACGCGCACTGTGTGTGTCTTTAACAAACAGGAATCACGTTATAGGCTGATAAATGAAGTAACCCCCAGCAACCACCTGACTCAGGCTCTGGTGGCCTGAGAAAATAGTTTTTTTTGTTTGTTTTGTTTTGTTTTAAAAACCCTTTAATACTTTAATTTAATGCAGCAACTATGGTGTAATGTTATTGTTTCACTATACATACTGCTGCTATTTATATTAATTGTGAACAAATAAAATTTGAGACATCAAATTTGAAAAGCTATAAATGCTTCTGCAGAGAAATGTATTATTCTCTATGACTGGCTGCGGCTACTGCACGAAGAAAACAAAACTGCTGTAAACTCTACTAATTAGGCAAACAAGCAGCTATGCAAGTTATATTTTCCACTAATACAGTGTTGACGTCAACGTGAGCTGTTATTCACAATGTTATAGTTTGATTACTGTGCAAGCTGCTGCAGTTACAATATTTTAATCAGAATCTGTGAAGCATAATTTACTTTCTCATTACTTATCCCATGCGATTCACTGGAATTTCATGCAACTAAAAGTATTATATGCGGTCACTGCTATATTAGAAACCAAGATAATCTAACTTGCTAAGCATGCCACTGCTAAGGTTATTTAACATTGCATCTAAAAGCTGCTCTGCATGTTGCCGCTATTAAAATTAGCCAACATTGCAAACTAAACAGCTATACACAAGTACTAAGAATAGCTATAAGGCCTGTTATTAAATAGCTAACACAATGAAATCTGAGTTACCTGTAGCCCTGTTAAATAAGGAAAAGTAATTAAATGCCTATTTCACATTAAAGAGTTACATACCCCATATGTTAAATGAACATTTTGCAACTAAAGCACTTCCTGCTGTTGCTGCTGTATTATTGATGTGGCTTGCTAGGCATGCTACTGCTATCGTTGCATCTGAACAGCTATGCACACTGCTGCTATAGCTCTACAAGTACTTATGATTGCTATAGCCCCTTTATAAATAAAATGCTAATAATTCCTATTCACTTGAAGAGTTCACGTAACATCCATGTTTAGTCATTGAACTTCAACTGATTTACCTGCTGCTGCTACTTATAAATGATTTAATTGCTATGCATGCAGCTATGAATAATTTGCTAATAACCCAATCTGAATTTCTATGGATACTGCTGCTACACTCTATGAAAGTACTAGAACTGCTGTGAGCCCAGCTGAATAAACTAATTAGAAAAATACCAAGTTTAAAGTGCCCTACTATTATGCTGCATTGTAAAAGGGCTACTAACCAATTTATTATTAGTAATAGTATCCTTATATTTAAACGAATTACTGATTCATTATCTTTTTAAACTACCACCAAACATGACTTTTACAATAAACACTGCACTATGACTGAACCAAATGTAATGAGATAAATAGAGATGTGGCCCCGTTAAGAGTGAGCGCTCCCGTCTGAAGTGGATGTCAATGCACCACGAGTACATCTATAATATTTTCAATTCAATTCAATTCAAATGTATTTGTACAGCGCTTTTCACGATACATATCGTTGCAAAGCAGCTTTACACCAAATTGACATTTTTACAATATATGTAGTAGTAGCTTGATGTACATATGGCAGAGATGTGTGGTAAAGATCAATTAATGACGTAATCAGACAAAGAACACTATAAATTAGCAGCAGAATTCGGTAGTGCTGTTTGTTTTCAGGGTTAGCATCATCTGAAGTCCTCTGTGGGGTTGGCATCATCTCTTCTTAAGTGTTCTGGATCCACACTGGAGCTTGTGAATTCCTAGTTACCACGAGATGTCAATCCCATGGCAGAAACAGAGAACAAATAGGAACATAATTAGCGTAGCTGCTGTTCAAACTAAGAAAAGGAAGATTTGTTAAACCAGAGCTAAAAGATTACGACTATCAGATATAACTGCAGGAAAAGTTCATGAGATGCATTATTTGAATGCTTGGCTAAAAAGATGTGTCTTTAATCTAGATTTAAACAGAGAGAGTGTGTCTGAACCCCGAACGTTATCAGGAAGGCTGTTCCAGAGTTTGGGGGGCCAAATGTGAAAAAGCTCTACCTCCTTTAGTGGACTAATAAAAGTGCATATATATTATTTTGTTTGCTCATTTAAGTTGTTTTGGTTTAAGAAGTAACCTGATGACAATAAGACGTTTAAGGAATACCATAAACAGGTTCGCCTTGACTTAAACTGTGAATGCCACTGCAGCGGATTCCACTGTGGCGATATCCTTTGAAATGAACCCGTTCACACTTTAATAGATGAGAATGCCCAAGATAATATTAAAACATAAAATGTTTCAGGCAAATAGGGTAATCACCTTCACTTTACTATTTCACTAGGTAGTGTATTTTCACAAACATGAACTATAAGCTGCCACTGCTGCTGTGATATGAACACGACATGCTTAGTAATTAACGTTACTTATCTGGCGAACAACCTGCGCATAGTTTTACAACTGTATGTTTTAGAGTTTTAGAAATGTAAGCAGACTAATGCTATAAAGCCCTAAAATAAGAGTGAGAATGTTTACTTATCTAGTTGAGTTTCAGAGGAACTCATAGTGCGCTGCTGCGAAAGACTCAAGTGAATGTCGACCAGCCATGTAACGGTAAAGGTTTAAACTCATTGGCTGTGAATATCATCAGTTATGTTAACACCCGTCAGCCTGCGCCATCTACAGTTTCATGGAAGATCTAGGCATTTCTATAATTCAAATCCGTTAAAGGATTGTTACGGCTGCACTAATTAGGTCACCGGAACCGGGAACACTTCCCATAACACCCGATGTACTCAGTGCATCGTCAGAAGAATGGCATCTACGCAGGGGCGGATCTAGAAAATAATTTTTAGGGTGGCAAAGGGGTGGCATGAGGTCTATGAGGGGTGACAACTCCAAAGAAAGCCCCCATGCATAGTTTTTGGGGATTTATAGTCTGACATACACAGTTGTGTTCACTAATACTGCATTACCATTTCAATGTCCATCATGGCACCAAGTCAATAAACAAATTATATATATATATATATATATATATATATATATATATATATATATATATAACTTCAACAGGTTATACAGTAAGTGTTTCTGAGATTGTATCACTAAAGTAGATATGCGATTATATTAAATTACCACTTAGAGGGTATAAATCATGTTTTAGTGCAAGTGTATGATGTTAATGTCAATGATTTAATGTTAATTTTCTAACATTATAAAGAAATATTACAATATCAAAGCACTAAAACTGGATTAGTTTTGGAAACAGTGTTTGATTTTCTGTTGTTAACAGAGGTGTGAATGTCTGTAATCACTCATAAAACACAATCAACCATAAAATCTAGCAACATCCCAGAAACTGCATAGCAAGAGCCTAGCAACAACCCAGAATATCCTAGCAACCAACTAGCAACATTTCACCAAACATCTAGAACATCTAAATAACCAAACTATTTATGTTTTATGTTTTAAACAAGTCTTAAGACAAGCCAGCATAAACATGTTTTTCAAACATTTCAATCTAGTGATTACAGGTTTTCTTAAATGATTACACACAATTCAAATACAACGATGATTCTCCTGCCCAGTGAACACTCATGAGATAAATAACACTAACAAAAAACTCTTATTAGGAATTAATTTGCAACTCAATGTCTATTAGAGTACACAACATAAATTAAATTACAGATTGCTAATTTTCCCAAATTTTGGGAAAAAAAAAAAAAAGTTCTACTGTAAAGTAAAGTTCAAATACCAAAGAACTGTATATGAACTTTGTATGCACCACAATACAGTAAAAAAATAAAATAAAAAAATAAATTCATCATCCTCTGCACATGGCTAAATTTCATTAGAGTATACATTACTAGTATGCAGTACTATTTGGTCTCCTGACACAAGACTATATCTCTAGCTAGTCATTTCTCAGTTCTGCAAAAATGCAGTAGGCTACACATTAAAAAAAAATGGTTACAAATAAAATTTGACAGCGACACGTCTGAAGGTGTACAACATGTACTACAGTTCACTGTACATACTGAATAGTGAAATTTCCATCATCCAATGTACAGGTGCTGTACTATAATTATACTGTATGTGCATGTGTAATACCCATGTAAATGATTCGTAAATTTCTCTCTTCTCTCCGTTGTTGGATGCAGAGATTCTGATTGGTGTGTCATCAGTTTTGCTACTTAATGTTTAACTTACTTATTGGTAAACTTTTTGAGAAATGTGTCTTTGTTTTTAGCACTGAATGAATGTTTTGGGAATATAAGCCAATAGTTACATTTTGTTAACAATCAAGAAAACAGCAATACGACCAGACTCTGCTAATAGATTCCGTGATCGGCATCTTCTTATTGATTTCATGCTATTTTTGTATCGTCGGATACGGCAAAAGGCCTATATCCATGATGAACGTATTGCGAGCGGTCAGAGAATCGGATCAACAAACAATTACGTGATGAATCTCAGACATATCCGGACGGGATCGGATATTTCAGAGGACTTCAGAGTTAGCCGAGAAGCAGCAATTATCTGATTCACGAACATGTAAAACAATTCGTTAGTGAACTGGGCCGAGCTTTGTGTTTTTGACTCAAAAAGAGCCGGTTCATAAAAGTCATTTGTTAATGAAGTCAAATACACAGGGCGCGTTGCGTGCGCGTGCAACTATCGTGCACATTTTATTGAACGACCTGTTTTTGCCATTATTTTGAGTTACGTTGTCATCGCTGCGGCTGAAAAGTAATACATGAAGCACTGCTCACATTTATTCTGTGATAATTCTGGGGTGTCAGGTGGGGTGGCACAGCTTTTTCTTAGGGTGGCAGTTGACACCCCTTGCCACCCCGGTAGATCCGCCCCTGCATCTACGGTAATATTAGTCTGTTTCTTTCTTATTCCGAGGTCACCTTAACCACCAGATCCAGTCCGTATCCAGATCAGATGGTCACTGCAGTCCCCCGGATCCAGTCCGAACCCAGCCCAGACGGTGGATCAGCACCTAGAGACGACCTCTGCAGCCCTGAATGTCAGCGGAGTCCACATCGACTAGTCAGTCATCGGCACAAGACCACGTGAACCAAATGAGTCCTCTGCACAATCTGACTTTGCTGCAGCCTGGAATTAAACTGCTGGTTCGTCTGGCCAGAGGAGAACATCCCCCCCGACTGAGCCTGGTTTCTCTCAAGGTTTTTTCCTCCATTTCTGTCACCGATAGCGTTTTGGTTCATTGCCGCTGACGCCTCTGGCTTGCTTAGTTGGGGACATTTCATTTCCAGCAATATCGTATTTGAACTGAACTGAGCTGGATGATGACATCACTGAATTGAATGCTGAACTGCCTTTAACTGAAAACTGAGTGTTTACTGTTGTTCTTTCGCATTATTAATGCAATATTGTCATATTTAATGCTGTAAAGCTGCTTTGACACAACCTGTATTGTTAAAAGTGCTATACAAATAAAGGTGACTTGAGTGGACTGTTTTGCTCAGTGAGACTGTAAGCAAGAAATATTGTCTTAATCCTATATAGACTGTTTTACATTGATTGATTGATTGGATGATTGTCCACAGTTTAACTATTTAAATGAATCAGATTGTAATAAAGTTTGGATCAGTCTTCTCTTTTCACTTCAGCGGGACACAAAGTAGGTCTGTAGTTGTCTTTGTTTTCAGCTCTTCTGCAGGCAATCAGTCTGTGTTCGACATGACTAAGGAAATGTTTAGATTCTCTTGTGGGCGTAGTTTGTGCGGTTTCATCTTTGTTTTATACTGAGCGATTTCCAAAAATAGTTTCATTCTCTATTCTGTGCTCATGGTTCAAAGATCTGCTTCAGGTATGCAATGTTTATTATATATGATTGTTGTTTTTGTTTGTCAGAAGTACTCCATAGTTTGAATATTTCACTTTGACTTTTAATAGATTGTTTGGTTACACTTGATTTTGATAGTCCACTTTAGACATTCTAATAACTGTAAGGAACTTGCAACTACATGTCAACTAAATCTCAATTCATTTGCAACTACATGTCTACTAACTCTCAGAGCAGAATAAACTGACATATACTTGCAAATAAAGTGTTAGAAGATATTAAGCAGACAGTTTATTAATACTCTAATGACTGCTAGTTGACATGTAGTAGCAAAGTTACTTACTGTTAGACTGTCTAAAGTGGACTATCAAAATAAAGTGTTACTGATTGTATGCCTTGCAGTTAAGTTTTGATCAGTCGCCTTTGTAAGTTTGTTGATTAAGAGCTTGAATTCAGCTGCTTATTGTTACTTATTGTTTTGTGAAAATTTCCTTTAAATAACGCAATGGTCTATGATGCCGCTCGCAGCAAGCGCTGTTCATTGAATGACTAAATTTAGCATTTCTCCAGCACCTGTAGAAATGTGTTAAGTCACTCAAAGTCAGTCAATAAAGGGTGCATCGATCTTGTCAAATGTAATTTTGATTAGGATGCATCACTCCAGCATATGGAGGCAGAGCAGCTGAAGCTGGACGTGAATGTGCAGAGGACTCGTCTGGTTCTTCATTGAGGTTCAGGGCTACATTTTTTAGGGAGCCTTAGGGTGATGCTCTGTCTGAGTTGGATCTAGCTGGCTGTGGTAACCAGTCATAAAGCCTTCTAGAGTCTTCTAAAGTCATGTGGTTTTTCTGTGAAGAACAGACCCATTTTCAACCATTATATAATTTTTTCTTACATTTTATTATTATTATTATTATTATTATTAATTATTTTTAAGATGTTTATTGTGCATTTTCACTCATTCTTGAATGCATATTTTAAAATTCTTCTCTTTGTTAGTGTTAAATGATGGACAGCAGTGTGAATGTGACGTGTTCAGAGATTCAGATCTCAGACGGGTTTGAGTTCAGAGTTCCTGCTGACAGATTCACTCACTTCCATCAGTCTGACTGTGAACAGCTCTGGTACTCACAGGTGACAGTGTGTTTCTGTCCTCAAACCACACCATTATTCATCATCAAACTCATAATCATGCTTTATTTGATCAGGACGGGCGTCTGATGGCACTTCCAGAGAATCCACACAGACTGATTGATCCGGTTATTTCTGTCTCCTCTGATCGTCTCGTCACGTCTCGCTGTGTGGACGAACTTCATCACGAGATCCGCTGTGATACTTCAGGAGTAAATGATTTCTCTCTCAGCATTTGTGTTTTCACCAGTGTTGGGGAAAATTACTTTCAGAATGAATGTATGACAATGTTACATCAGTCACAGAAAACAGCAACTGATTGTGTCACTTAGTAACTCATCACGTTACTTTTAAATTACTTTTTGTCACCTGAGCTGGGCTTGCTCATTCATTTCAAAAGTTTTATTTTCATGATCTGTAAAGGCACTTTCACACTGAAAGTGAAATGAGTAATCCTCAGTCATCTTTCTGTCATCACAGTTCAGACTCGACACCATCTTCAGAGGTGAGAGAATCACTTTAGTAAAAACTCTGTGTTGAACTGAATCTTCTGTGAATCTTCAAGTGAATCATGATGATTGTGTTTGTGTTTTTCAGTGAGGAATCAAACTACAGCGACTCCAAACTCAGGTGAGTTTCAGCTGATAAACGTCTGATTATTCACTAATA
>NW_026129643.1:0-42151 GCF_022985175.1 Labeo rohita | reverse complement strand
CTCAGTCAAATGTCTTTTATAAATTTATTCTTTGCAAAGAAGGTCAGACAATCATACAGAAATGCAGAGTGCGACCAAGAAGGGAGGGCTCACTCCAACTTATATCTCTCCCCCAGCCTTCAAGGTTACCTCTCCTAACTGGTAACTTTCCAAACATAGTAAGAGTCAGATAACTACATTCTGCTATGTCGTACTCCCAAGATTCAAATCTTTATATTTAGGGCCCTAACACCATTCTCTTATGTCATTCTTATAGCAGGTTTAAATAAAGCAGAACCTTACACACCCTACATTTAATTCAGCAAATGTATAATATTCTAATATTATAATATTCTAATACTTAGTATGTCCTCCAGAATTTTAAGTATACTGCTCTGACTCTTCTTGGCACGGAGTATACAAGTTCATGACACATTTTCACATCTGTCCTGTTTAACTCTCGGAGGACAACCTCCTTAAATGCCCTTGTCTTTAATGGGGAGTTTTGCTCAGCTCATCTCTACAGAATCCCCCACAGCTGCTCAAGAGTGTTAAGATGTGAAATACATGTCCACTGAAGGATTTTCACCTTGGGAGAATGAATATCCTTATTGTCATGCTGAAAAAAGACCCACAATGCAGGCAATGAAGGGAGGGTAGCATCTGCAGTTTCAGTTTTTTGTATTACATGATACAATGGTAACTGATCAAGCGGGCTTATTGGAACATTATATATCCAAAGAACCATAAGATGTTTACTAAGTAAAGAGTAATTGCTGAGGGGCTGAGTTTGAAAGGGGGTGTACTCATTTATGCTGTGCACTGTATATATATATATATATACAGGGCAACTTGTCACAATATATATGTATATACAGTCAGGTCCATATATATTTGGACACTGCCACAATTTTTATTATTTTAGCTGTTGACCAAAACATATTCAAGTTACAGTTATACAATGAATATGGGATTGAAGTGCACACTATGAGCTTTAATTTTTAGGGCAGTCTCATCAAATTGGTAGAAAGGTTAAGGAATTACAGCTCTTTAATATGTACCTCCCCCCTTTTTCAAGGGACCATAAGTAATTGGACAGTTGACTCAAAAGCTGTTTCATGGACAGTTGTGGGCTATTCCTTCATTTGTTCTACATCAATTAACCAGGTAAAAGGTTTGGAGCTGATTCTAAGTGTGCCATTTGAATTTGGAAGCTGTTGCTCTGAACCCATCATGCAGTCAAAGGAGCTCTGCATGCAAGTAAAACAGACAATTGTTAGGCTTCAAAAACAAAAGAAATGCATCAGAGAGATAGCAGGAACATTAGGAGTGGCCAAATCAACAGTTTGGTGAATTCTGAGAAGAAAAAGAACACACTGGTGAGCTCAGCAACATAAAAAGGCCTGGACGTTCACAAAGGATGACAGTATAGTGGATGATTTGATGATCCTCTCCATGGTAATAAAAAAGTTTTACAACATTCAGCCAAGTGAAGAACACTCTCCAGGAGGTAGGGGTGTCACTGTCAAAGTCTACAATTAAGAGAAGACTTCACAAGAGCAAAATAGAGAGGGTTTACCACAAGGTGCAAACAAGGCCAGATTAGACTTTGCCAAAAAACATTTAAAAAACCCAGACCACTTCTGGAAAAGCATTTTTTTGGACTGCTGAAATTAAAATCAACGTGTACCAGAATGATGGGAAGAAAAAAAGTATGTAGAAGGCTTGGAACAGCTCATGATCCAAAGCCTACATCATCATCTGTGAAACATGGTGGAGCAGTGTAATGGCATGAGCATGCATGGCTTCCAGTGGCACTGGGTTACCGGTGTTTAGTGATGATGTAACAGAAGACAGAAGCAGCCGGAAGAATTCTGAAGTGTTTAGGGATATACTGTCTGCCCAGATTCAGTTAAATGGAGCAAAGTTGTTTGGGCGGCTCTTCATAGTACAAATGGACGATGACCTAAAACATACAGCAAAAGCAACCCAGGAGTTTTTAAAGGTAAAAAAAAGTGGAATATTCTGCAATGGCCAAGTCAATCTTCTGATTTCAAATTGACTGAGCATGCATTTCACTAGTTAAAATCACTAATGACTTGCTTCTTGCGTCAGACCAAGGCTGCATCTCATTGCTAGTTTTACTTGATCTTAGTGCTGCGTTCGACACTATAGATCATGACATACTAATAGATCGACTACAAAACTACGCAGGTGTTCAAGGGCAGGCTTTAAGATGGTTTAGATCCTACCTGTCCGATCGCTACCACTTTGTTTATTTAAATGGGGAGTCATCTCAGGTATCACCAGTAAAGTATGGAGTGCCACAAGGATCTGTTCTAGGTCCCCTACTATTTTCAATATACATGCTGCCCCTTGGTAACATTATTAGAAAACATGGGATTAGTTTCCATTGTTATGCTGATGATACTCAACTGTATATCTCAACAAGACCAGATGAAACTTCTAAATTATCGAAGTTAACAGAGTGTGTTAAAAATGTAAAAGATTGGATGACCAATAATTTTCTGCTATTAAATTCAGATAAGACAGAAATATTACTTATTGGACCAAAAAACAGTACACAGAATCTCTTGACTTACAATCTACAACTAGACGGATGTACCATTACTTCCACTACAGTCAAAAGTCTGGGTGTTATATTAGACGGCAACCTATCTTTTGAAAATCATATTTCTCATGTTACAAAAACAGCATTCTTCCATCTTAGAAACATTGCCAAGCTACGAAACATGTTACCTGTTTCTGATGCAGAAAAGCTAGTTCATGCATTCATGACCTCTAGACTGGACTATTGTAATGCACTACTAGGTGGTTGTCCTGCATCTTCAATAAACAAGCTACAGATAGTCCAAAATGCAGCTGCTAGAGTCCTTACCAAGTCAAGAAACCCTGCTAAAAAAAACAGCTTAAACCAGCTTAGGCTGGTTGGTTGGTTTTAGCTGGTTTAAGCTGGAAGTAGCTGGTTTTAGCTGGTCTCCCAGCCTGGCCAAGCTGGTCAAGCTGGTCTCCCAGCCTGGCTGGTTTTAGCTGGTCTCCCAGCTTGGGCAGGCTGGTTTTAGCTGGTTTAAGCTGGAAGTAGTTGGTTTTAGCTGGTCTCCCAGCCTGGCCAGGCTGGTTTTAGCTGGTCAAGCTGGAAGTAGCTGGAAGTGGCTGGTTTTAGCTGGTTAAGCTGGAAGTAGCTGGTTTTAGCTGGTCTCCCAGCCTGGCCAGGCTGGTTTTAGCTGGTTAAGCTGGAAATAGCTGGAAGTAGCTGGTTTTAGCTGGAAGTAGCTGGTTTTAGCTGGTCTCCCAGCCTGGCCAGGCTGGTTTTAGCTGGAAGTAGCTGGTTTTAGCTGGTCTTCCAGCATGGCCAGGCTGGTTTTAGCTGGTTTAAGCTGGAGGTAGCTGGCTTTAGCTGGTCTCCCAGCCTGACCAAGCTGGTGTCCATTTGACCTAATTAAAAATTAATCAGTTTGTTTCACTTACGGACAAGGTTCAATTCAAGGTAAGTTTAGTATCATAATCAGGCAGGCTAGATGATACATCTTAAATTTTTCTAGTTGTTAATGATAATATATCTGAGAAGAGTCTCAAATAAATTTTAGTATAAAGTATAGTATAAAATCAAGATAGCACTCAAAAAATCAGCATAGAACTCAAATCAGATTAAACTATTGTCTGAAGAAATACATTCACTGTATGACCAAATATAGTCAGCTGTTTTATTTTTAACCAGTGTTTCGGTATTAGATAGACTTTTACACAAAATATAAATGAAACAAACACAGTCTTTATATAATAAATAACAATCACCTGCAATTAAAAAACACTAGGTGGAAAAAAAAAACAATATCTTTAACCAGAAATGCTTAAAGCATAATCTAATCACGTGGTGGTTTGACGCAAAGTACAGCGTATTGCTGTAAATTTTAAATCTACAGAGGCGGCATTTTCTTCAACGGTCGAGCAAGTACGATTCACAGCTGCGGTAAGTGATTTAGTTCACTTTTAATTTTTCATGCTTGGTAACTGCAGTACTGTATTAAGGTGTCTACATTCGCGGTAACCGCAGATTAACGAATCCTCCGTCCGCAGGGCGCGAGGGAGACTTGTGCGGGGTTTAAGGAGCGCGGTCGCGGGAAGATTTCACACATTCCCCGGCCTCATAGCGGCTATAGGCGGAAAATCTCTGGGTTCCTACGGTAAGAATTACACGCTTCATTGACAACAGTTGTGATTCACGAGAACGTCGTGTTGTTCAGAACACTTTCTCGTGATTATTTTATGATGTAAATCAAATTTGCACAAGCGGTCATCTGTTAACAGGGGCGCCGAAATGAAACGCGTGACGTTACTTAAATCTGCAACTCGCGGTCATCCCGCACACGGAGGATGTATTGTAAACTGTCACGTAAACTCTGAACCGTGCTGTTAAAGCGGTAAACGTAAGCAGCGAGATGTGCGATAACCTTTGATAATGTGTTAATTCGCTTATTGTTTGATTGTAATGCTTTTTGCTAACTTTGGTTTAAAGAATGAGTTAATCCAGCCCATTTTCCTGTCTGGCCTTTTCGCAGCATATATTCACTCCGGAGTAACTTTACCAGGAAGAGACAGACGTTCCATTTGGAGTTCATTCAAAGGTAATGGTTTGCATTCTAAGAATTTGAATACCTGAATTTTACATGTATTTTAGAAGATGTTTCTCAACTCTAGAAGAGAGACGATTTTTAAGAGAGAATGATTCAGATGTCTCAAAAGCTAAAACTAATGTGAATTACATATTGTCTGTTTCCTGACTGATTTGTAGATATTTAAGGGGAACAAAGTAATCCAAAGGAAAAGTGCCATCTAAAACAACAGGGCAAATGGTACAGAAGAAACCGGTTAAAGTGAACCAAAATTGCCACTCTTCTTTGCAAAGTGCTGGATTTTCAGGGGAATTTCTGAAATGTAAGACATGCACACATACCAAGATCTCCTTTTTCCTTTTGTTATATATTTTTTTATTATCTACATTGCCGTTCAATAGTTTGGGAGTAGTAGTATTTTTTTTATGTTTTTTATTAATTAAGTCTCTTCTGTTAATCAAAGCTGCATTTAATTGATCAAAAATACAGAAAATGAATAATAAAAAAAAAAAATGTAATGTTGTGAAATATTATTGCAATTTAACATATAGTTTTTTTTTGTCTATTTTAATATACTTTAAAATGTAATTTATTTCTGAATTTTCAGCATCATTACTCTAGTCTTTTCATTACTCCAGTGTCACATGATCCTTTATAAATCATTGTAATATGCTGATTTATTATAAATTTTAGAATAGAAACAGTTGTGCTGCTTAATACATACATATTTATAATATATATATATATATATATATATTGGAATCTATGCTTTTTTCAGGATTCTTTCATGGATAAAAGTGAGTAGTTTTACTTGTTGAAAATTTACACATTAATAATCTAAATTATTTCTTTTTTAAGTCTGTTTCAGTGACTGGTGGAAACAAAAGGAGCCTGTAAGAGGAGAGAGAGAGAAAAGGGAGAAACAAGTGGGGCATTACATATCCCAATTGTTCATTTTCACCATTAATTGTTAATATAGTTTTAGAATTGTAATCATTCCAATTATTTTGTAAATATTTTGTAAATATTTGTTATTAAAGGGGCTCTAAGATCAAATAAAAAATGTTTTAATGGTTCCTTGTGGTCCTGCAGATTATTAAAAGTAAACATATTACTTATTTGTTGCTTATTTGTCAGGAAAATTGGGGCAGACACTATGTAATCAATCAGTTATCAAACAAACATTTTGACCAGCTAAGACCAGCCTGACCAGCTTAAACCAGCTAAGACCAGCCTGACCAGCTTAAACCAGCTAAGACCAGCCTGTCTGACCAGCTTAAACCAGCTAAGACCAGCCTGACCAGCTAAAACCAGCTAAGACCAGCCTGACCAGCTTAAACCAGCTAAGACCAGCCTGACCAGCTAAGACCAGCCTGGCTGACCAGCTAAAACCAGCCTGACCAGCTTAAACCAGCTAAGACCAGCCTGACCAGCTAAGACCAGCCTGGCTGACCAGCTAAAACCAGCTAAGACCAGCAAGGCTGACCAGCTAAGACCAGCTAAAACCAGCTAAGACCAGCTTGACCAGCTAAAAAAAGTGGCCAAAACCCCTCTAAAACCAGCTTGATGCACCAGCTATGACCAGCTTGGGAGTCCAGCTTAAACCAGCTTGACCAGCTTAAGCTGGTTTAAGCTGTTTTTTTCAGCAGGGAAATATGATCATATTACCCCAATCTTAAAGTCTCTGCACTGGCTACCTATCAGGTTCCGTATCAGTTACAAAATAGTACTTCTTACCTATAAGGCACTTAACGGTTTAGCTCCTGCGTACCTAACTAGTCTTCTACCACGCTACAATCCATCACGCTCCCTAAGGTCGCAAAACTCTGGATTGTTAGTAGTACCTAGGATAGCAAAGTCCACTAAAGGAGGTAGAGCTTTTTCGCATTTGGCTCCCAAACTCTGGAACAGCCTTCCTGATAACGTTCGGGGTTCAGACACACTCTCTCTGTTTAAATCTAGATTAAAGACACATCTTTTTAGCCAGGCATTCAAATAATGCATCTCATAAACTTTTTCCTGCAGTTATATCCGATCAAATGTTCATTATTAATCTTTCAGCTCTGGTTGAACAAAGCTTTCTTTGCCTGGTTTGAACAGCAGCTACGCTAAATATGTTCCTATTTGTTCTCTGTTTTTGCCATGGGATTGACATCCCATGGTAACCAGGAATTCACAAGCTCCAGTTTGGATCCAGAACACTTAAGAGATGATACCAACCCCTCAGACGACTTCAGATGATGCCAACCCTGAAACAACATACAGCACTACTGAACTATTTTTCTAATTTATGGTTTTCTTGTCTGTTTGATAATGTCAGTAATTGATCTTTACTATACATCTCTGCCATATGTACATCAACTTGACATAGTCAACACTAGTAAGCTACTACATATATTATTAGTAATATATGTAGTAATTTGGTGTAAAGTTGCTTTGTAACGATATGTATCGTGAAAAGCGCTATACAAATAAATTTGATTTGATTTGATTTGATTTTATGCCAAAAATCATTAGGAAATTAAGTAAAAATAACATGCAAGTGCTATGACAAGTTTCAGTTAGCCTAATTCAGTACATGTAGCAAGTTTTTTTTTTTTTATTATATAATAAATAAAAGAAAACAGATGGAATATAAAAAGAAAAAGCAAGCTAGTGTTAGAGGCCTTACAAAAAGAACTGAGAAGCTAGTGTTATTTATTTTGTTATAACGTTTATAACGTTTATTTTAGGTTTCAGACATTTAAATACACATAAGTACTAGTAAAACAATACATTTAGAGTTTGTAAAATACACACAGATGTCTATGGAAGCAGCAATAACAATCCATTCAAGTATAATTTGCAGACGTGTTTGATTCATATCAGATACACATAGTGTAATATAACGATGTAATTCACTTGTTCTGTGTGAGAATGACAGAGACTTGGTTAAACACAACTCATTCAAGTGTTTTTGCAATGATAGAAAGAAGGGAAACCGGTCTGTAGTTCTCAAATAAAGATGGGTGAAGGGTAGGTTTCTTAAATAGAGGGGTTATACAAGCTTGTTTGAATGCTGAGGGGAAAACAACTGTGTGAAGGGATGTGTTAATGATGTGAGCGAGTGCAGGTACAACTGCAGGAGAAACTTTTTTGAGATTTTAGCAGAGGTGTTTGTGTTGCACATCATAGATGACAATGCTAGCATCCATTCATTTAAATTGTTGGAGCAAACTGGGTAATTTTGAGCTTTTTGGTGATATTTTCATCTGTTGACTTCACAGTTTGTGAACGGAGTATACAAGGACTAGAATACCCAAGACCTGTCACTCATATAATTTTGAATGGGGAAAAATGCAACGCTCATTATGGCTGCGAAGCCCCGCCTTTGGAATAAATTAGCCAATCGCTAACCGGTAAAGGCAGCACGTCACTGCAGCTGCCGTTAGAAGTGCCGGTTGCTATAGAAACTGTCAGCGTTCTGAGAAGTGCGCTCAGTACTGTGCATGCGCACTGGCTGATCTCACCTGAAAAATAAGCCTTTTTTTAACGCTACTGAGCATAAAGAACAGTATTTATGAGGCAGTTCTTGTCAGATTTCATTGGTGATTTCAAATATGAAATTTAATCGTAAGCTTTGTGAATAGTTTTGGAGAATTTGACGTTTCCCCATTCTAAGATATAGGCCACCGAAATGACTTGCCTTAAAGGGACTTTGGGACTATAGTACTTTGTTGATGTGTTGGTGTCTCATAATTATTCATGAGGCTGTGTGGTCTTGTTCTATGAGAAGAGGCTTCGCCTAATTATTCACTACAGCGCATGTTGATTTGCTATGACAGACATTTCAGACTGTGAGACTACATATATTAACTGAGATAAACATTAATGGATCGAAGGAGAGTGTTTGTTTTTGTTTGCTTTGTAAGAGTTCGGCACAAACTCGATTCATTTATAGAGTAAGTGTAAAAGCATTTTTTACAACTCCTTGACAACTTATCAAAAGGATTATAAATGCCGCAAAATAAGTCTAAAAATGTAAAAGAGGCGCGTTCAAAAATATGTTTTTGATGCAGAGTGCATATGGCTGTCCATTTATTTGTGTTGTTAACTCAATGGGAGTGAAATTAAACTGTCTGAACCGTCCGAACCTGAAGTTGACTCTCTCCCCTCTTCCCCCTCCGCTTCGCAGCACACCACGCCCACTTTTGCAGCATTTCTTAAAACTGCGGTAAGAATTAACCAGTGCTGAAACAAGGGGGTTTCCTTTAATGGAAGTTGTGGTTCTCTCACAATTTTTACCTAAATAAATAAATAAATAAATAAAACAGACAACTAAACAAAATCACATGTAGGCCTAATTTATAAATGAATAATTCAATGAATCACTCAAGATTTACTTGGTTCATTACTGGATGAATCAGTGTTTTTGAATGAATGATCAAAGACAAATACATTATTAACAGCCCGTTTTCGCCACCTACTGGCAAAAAAACATAATCGATAAATCTTTAACATTATTTGGAATGTCAAATTACTTTTAAATGGATGCTTTACTGTATTTTGATCTCTACCAACTATAAACTTTTATCCTAAAAGACTGTTTCGTCCCGAAAGCAGTTTCATTTAATATACATGACAGTGGCTCTCTTTAAGTCAGTGGCAGCAGCACTAATGCATATTTGAATGTTTAAATCACACTGATATGCTCATATGCTGCACGGACGAAACAAGACCCAGATAACAAGAACCTTTGGGCCAAATGTGGCTGATAGCTGTCACATTTGGCCTAGGTTTGGCATGGCTGAGCACATATGGGCCAAACTTTTACCATATATATTTTGCCATGGCTTTAAAATTGAAGGGAATTTTCTTTTGGATGACTATTTGTATTGAGGTATATGGCCCAGATGACAGCACACAACTGAGAGCCATATATGGTTTGGCTATGGCACACAGTGGAATATGTTAACTTATGATTAACATTTGGCTTTTATTTGGAAAAACACAAATAACTTATGTCAGGTTTATGGCAGTCCACATCTCAGCCCATTCATTCATTCTTCCTGTATTCCTATTGGTGGATTACTGAAAATTTAGTAGCTAAGTAAAGTAGCTAAAGTTTTACTTATCTAAAGAGGGCTACACAGCAGAACTCATTGTCTTATACTCAAATAATATATCAAATAATCATATAACGTATGATACTAATTATGATAATGTTCTTTTTCTATCCTTCCTGACAGATTGTGGGTGAAAACGTCTGGTGAAACTTACCATTATTAAAAAGTATCCATTATTGTAAATTAATTTACTCATTTGACATTTACACCAGAAAACAGACAAAGTCTGTGAATTAGTTTTGTGTTTAAGATGTACTGTCTAATAGATGTGGCATAAATATGGTTAAATAATGGCTTTTGGGGTATCAGCCACATGTGGGCCTCGTAAGTGCCATAGCCCTTTACAGAACTCAGCCATATAAGAACACCCATATAAAGTCCATATATGATCCACATCTGTTTGGCTATTTGGCTCATTTTGGGATGGGTTATGGCACTGTTTTGGTTCAGTTCTGGCTAAAAAGGTTTGGGTTGTTTTGGGCTGGGGAACAAATACTTATCTGGGCCACACTTTAGCTGTTGATATGGGCCAGATCCGGGCCAGGGGAAATTTGCTGACTGGGGAGTGATCACAATGTGATTGCACAAGTCAAAGGTTAATGAATGAAACAGGTGAATCACTGTAATTTACAAATGGAATCATGTTGGTGTTTGAATCATGTTTGTGATCTTTAATGATCTGTTACATTAGTGCTTTGTCATGTTGTTGGTCACACCTCTCTTTCAACACGTTTAGCTTATCACAAATATTATACTTCATAAGTTCACCTTTACATCTAATCTGGCTGAGTATTTTATTTTGGCATGCTGTCCTGGGGGAGGGCTCCGAGCCCGGAATATGGCCCGAACCCAGAGAACTCCCCCCTCCCAAGTATTGGGATGAGGATAGATTAAAAGTGAGGAGTTGGGGTGGAGGGGGGATATATCATTTTGACTTCTGATCACGTGTAGCCAAACTTTGGAGCGCTTAGATTGAGAGGGTGCTAGCTGCAGAGCCAAATGGGAGGAGCTGGAGCTTTAGCTCCCCCTCACTGGATGTAATGGGTGGGGGTAGACTCCCCAACCACACCTTAACCCTACACCTTACCCTATCGCTAAACATTACTTCACCTATTTAGTTCCACAGATGTGGAGAGAGGGGGAGCTAAAGGTCATTTTGCTCTGCAGTGACCACTACTTGCTTAGATTAGCGAGCAAGGTCCTATATCAACTCCCTGAAGCGCCGCCCAAACGGAGCAGTTTCATCAGGAGTACATTAAAATTATTTTAATTCCACTGATAATGTTTATAAGTTAACTTAATTAGGCTACATGAACATTCAACATGAAGAAACCTGTTTTAATGTTTTTTTTTTTATTTCTCAGAGACAAGTGGAATTTTTTTTTCGCCCGATACTTTAGTAGTTTCACTAACCGTTACATAACAAGAACAGAAGCATAGATATTTTGCGTTAAACAGGCTGCTTTAATCTTTTATTATCTTCACAGCGCGTCATGCCATGATGCACTATGAATTATTGCGGGGCAAATTAATTGTAATTAAGCTGAATGATAAAAGTACCCTAATAATAATAGCCTAATAATAAAAAAGCCTTTTGCTTTGTTATATGATGAATTTTCATGCCGAATGTTGCCATAGTAAATGAGTAAATAGCGGCCACGAAAGATTGAACATGGTCAGCATAAAAATGGCTGGTGTTGGTAAAGGTCTGAGTTTGGTAAGCGATAGGGAATAAACTTAGAATGTTTTATTATCTACATTGCCACTTATCTGCAATATATGATTGACATCATTTTTTTTTTGTTGTTGTTTTTTGTTTTCAAAGCTTTAAGTTGCTAACGTAAGCAATAAAGGCATTATATATACAATGGAAACATTTCAGTCTTACCACAAATTGTTTCCAAACAAATCTTAACAAAGCTGTTTTATATTTCACATCTTTACCTTTTTAAAGCTTGGAGAATCCCTCTGCATCTGATGTAGTTTCTACTATATTTAAAGCAGACAATAAAATCTTTCAAACACAAATAAAGATTCTTAACTGTATGGTTTAATTTTATTTAGGACATGTAAAGTAAGCCAGTGGTAAATAAAACATTATAATTGCTAAACAGAATACATTACATTGCTCTAGACCAGAGAGAAACAAATAACTTAACACATGTTTAGCTGGTCTAGTGAAGAAGAGACTCCATCCACAGAACAAAGACAATATTGTATATATGTACAATGATAATAGACAAATATATACAATGTAACATATATAAAAAATAAGAATCTTTTCAGTCTCTGACCTGTAAATAAAGCAAAACAATAATTTTTATGAATACTAAATCAACATTCAATATCCAATCCAACCATTAAATATCACTTGTGTACATGTTTCAACTAACACAACAATTTGTAATTTGTAAATCTGAGCCTGAAACAATGCTGTTTGAAGTTGTTTAAATTTGTTATCAAATAAATGCATGTGTGTATAAACATTTTGAATTCATAGTAACTATAAGTTTTGAATAGTTTGTATTGATGAATTGCTACAAGGCAATATCTCACCAACAAATCTGACAGTGCTGTTCTCAAAGATTTGCTCTGAACCAATGCTCTATCTCTAGGCTGTAAAGAGGAAACAGAAGAGAAAATAATGTTTGGTTTAACAAGATGCAAATTAGTTGTACTTAAATCAAAAAAGAAAAACATTGTCTGTTAGCGTGGCTGCAGAAGGACTACAATCTCTAGTCCATGTAAAGGAGAAACACTTGCCAATGAGTGTAAATTATAAAAGGAGCAAACACATTTCATTTAGAGTTTGGAATCTAAGGGTGAAAAAATCACAATATTGAGAAAATCACTTTTAAATGTGTCCAAATTAAGTTCTTAGCAATGCATATTATTTGCCAAAAAATAAGTTTTGATAAATTTATGGTTGGAAATTTACAAAATATCTTCATGGAACATGATCTGTACGTAATATCCTAATGATGTTTGGCATAAAAGAAAAATCAATAACTTTAACCCATACAATGTATTTTTGGCTATTGCTACAAATATACCTGTGCTACTTAAGACAGGTTTTGTGGTCCAGGGTCACAAATAACACGTCAATTTAGAACAAATGATCAAGACATTGTCCCTTTTTTTTGGTATATATCATTGTCTTGTATCAGAATACTTATTGTGTCATTGCGTTAATGATCAGACCTACCGCTGTATCAGTGTTTTTTTTTTTTTTTTTTCAAATATATATTTAATTTGAAGAAGACATGAAGAAATGTGTGCATACATGGTGCTGGTTCATGTTTGGAGCAGAAAAGTATGTGAAACGTCCATTAAAAACTAAAAACATGCTTGCTTCTTTCCTTTATTAAAATAATTTCATTCTCAAGAATAATGCAGAGAATTATCTCAAAATCTGATGTAAACGTGTACATTCTGACCACATTAGCCAATCACTACTCCAAATTAACACATATACTTCACTTCTCATGATGTTGGTTCAACTTTGCCTTTTAAATGGGCAGAACAAATTGGCTCAGGAAAAAATAAAATTTCATCTTTTTCCAATTTTCCATTAATAAATGCAGATAAACAATGTGCAACTATGTATATTGTTCTGTAACGTTGTGGTTGTGTGGAATCAGAGGTAAATGAAGATCTCTTCACATAGCGATGTTTACTCACCTCAGTTCACAGTCTGAGTCTTGCAGCACATCAATGAGCTGCTGCTTTGAGTCTCCAATCATATTGTTGCTCAGATCAAGCTCTTTTAAAAACTGCAGTGCTTTTTTGTTTGTCAAAGCCTCAGTTAAAAAATCAACATCTGTAATGCCACAATAATTTAGTCTACGAAGACACAAACAGATGAAGAGAGCTCATATTACAAACAAATCATTACCATGAAAACATACACTACATGTTTTAGCCATTTCTTTTAAACTGTTAAAATGCCTGATTTGATTTGAAATATTTTGATTATAGTATGAGAATGTTACTGACCTCAGTCTCTCCAGTTTACAATGTGAATCCTTCAGTACATCACATAAGTGATTCATTCCTGTGTTTTTTATTTGATTCCTACTGAGCTCCAGTTCTCTGAGGTGTGATGGGTTTGATTTCAGAGCTGAAGTCAGGATGGGGCACTCTTTCTCTGTAATACTGCATCTACTCAGACTAAAGACAGAAAGAGAAAAGACAATGGTTAAATTTATATTATGTACATGTACAAATTAAATACACTAGTAAGTACCATATATTACACTAATGCTAGCAAAAACATGGAAACTTAATTATATGACCATAACACCAAAACAGGAGGTACTAGTGAGGTATCATCTAAAGGGGTTAATAAAACCAGGAAGTCTAGAGATATTTTCACTTTGTAAAGAATTGCTGTACAGTGTAATGATACTAACTGTAGTATTTCAAGCTTGCATTGTGAACTACTCAGTAAAGAACAGAGGTTTTTGACTCCAGAGTCTCCAATTTTATTTCCACTCAGGTCCAGTTCTCTCAGGTGTGATGGGTTTGATTTCAGAGCTGAAGTCAGAGCAGAGCAACCTTCAACTGTCATGTCACAGTATCTCAACCTACAATGAGAAAAACAGCAGAAACTAAAACCGAAGCTATTTACTCTTTATCTGATATAGCCAAAACGCTTAAAGGAGAAGTACACTTCCAGAACAAGAATTTAATATTCACTCACACCCTTGTTATTGAAGATGTTCATGTCTTTCTTTCTTCAGTCGTAAAGAAATTATGTTATTGGAGGAAAACCTTTCAGCATTTTTCTCCATATAATGGACTGCTATGGTGCCGAATTTGAACTTCCAAAATACAGTTTAAATGTGGCTTAAAATGATCCCAAATGCAGTTGTAAACGATCCCAGCTGAGGAAGAAGGGTCTTATCTAGTGAAATTATTGGTTATTTCATTAAAAAAAATACAATTTAAATACTTTTTAATCTCAAATGCTTGTCTTGTCTTGCTCTGCCTCTCTGTGTATTCTGGGTCAAGACAGTTAGGGTATGTTGAAAAACTCCAATTGTATTTTTTCTCTCAACTTTAAAAATAATTTAAAAATCATCCTACATCACGGCAGAAGTACTGACCCAGTCTTTGCAGAGTGAACATGCAAAAAAGATAAAACACCATTAACAAAAAAGGTAAAACAGCAATATAGGATGACTTTGAAGCTGAGGAAGAGATGGGAGTTTTGTGTCATACCCTAACTGTCATGAACCGGAAAACAAACAGAGTTCAGGCAGAGCAAGCGTTTGACATTAAAAAGTATATAAATGGTATTATTTTTATGAAAATAATCTATTGTTTCACTAAATAAGACCCTTCTTACTCGGTTGGGATCATTTACAACCGCATTTGGGACTGTTTGAAGATGCATTTAAACTACATTTTGGAAGTTCAAACTCTGGGCACAATAGAAGTCCACTATACGGAGAAAAATGCTGAAATGTTTTCCTCAAAAAACATAATTTCTGTAAGACTGAAGAAAGAAAGACATGAACATCTTGGATGTCGAGGGGGTGAGTACATTATCGGTAATTTTTTTGAGTGGACTTCTCATTTAATAGCTTTTAATTAAAATTTTAATTTGAATCACTTAAATACCAAAATTTCGTCATGTATGTGAATTTTATTCACCTCAGTCTCTCCAGTTTACAGTGTGAATCCTTCAGCATGTCACATAAATAATTCACTCCTGTGTGTTTTAGTTTATTTCCACTAAGGTTCAGTTCTCTCAGGTGTGATGGGTTTGATTTCAGAGCTGAAGTCAGGATGAGACACTGTTTCTCTGTAATACTGCAATCACACAGACTGAAGACAGAAAGAGAGAGAAAATAGTAGTATGTGACCCACAGAGGTTATAAATTTAGGGTCTTGTCTGACAGTAGCTTGTCATTTGGAAAAAAAAAATATACACATTCTCAAAAGAAATAAGCTTGTATACTGTAATGTATGTATACTGAAGTTCACTAAATGTGTGGGTTAAACACAGTTTAGAATTAAGCAACATGAATAAATGTGATCTATTTGAATAATCCACATTCATTACATACATACTGCTGCTACAAAACAAAATAGCATTTTAGACCATGCCAAAATACTCACTCAAATTTATTCAGTGTACAGTGTTTATCCTGCAGAAGAGCAGTGATCAGATTCACTTGTGTGTCTCCTAGTTCACATCTACTCAGATTAAGCTCTCTCAAGAGTAACGGGTTTTTACCCACAATTCCAGCCACATACTGACAAGCTTCATCTGCAGCTGGACCCAAAAATCTGCAGAAGTGAAGGTGAAGCAAGATACTATTCAGTTTTCAAATAAACTTTGGTTTACTGTCAAAAAACGATTTGGTCAGGGCTTCATCTTGAAATCACTTTGTTCAACATAATCTATCCTATGTAAACACAAAACTGAGATAATTGTTGCATCATGTGTCACCTCAGTGTCTTCAGTTGACAGTTTGGATCCTGTAGTAAATCACTGAGCTCTCTCACTCCTGATTGTCCAGGATCATTTCCTGTGAGATCCAGCTCTATCAGGTATGAAGGATTTGATCTCAGAGCTGAAGCCAGAGCTTTATAACCTTCTTCAGTGATACTGCAGTTTGACAATCTACAAAATAATTGAAGATTAAACTGATAATTACTAATAGAGGAAAATAGTGTATACATTTTGTTCCAAAATGTAATTTAATAATTATCTGCAAAGTCAAAACCTATAACTGAATATGAAATAAAAAGCCCAAAGACCTCTAATATGTTAAGATCAACCCACCCAAGTTTCTCCAGTTTACAGTTCTCTTTCAGTCCATCAGAGAGCAGCCTCACTCCTGAATCTTGTAGATTATTATTGCTCAGGTCAAGCTCCTTCAGACTGCTGGAGTCTGAACTGAGAACTGAAGCAAGAGCTGAACAGCTTTCCTCTGTTAGATAACACTTGCTTAGCCTGAAAATAGAACTCCGTTGAATCATCTTATTCTTCTCTGTTTAAGTAAGGGATAATCAATGGTTTGCTGTGCATTAAAGGATTTTAAATGCACAATGTGGAGGCTAAGAATGCCTGACATGAAGCAGAGGTGCATTTAAAATCCTTTAATGCACAGCAAGCTGTTGATTATCCCACTTATTCCATGGTCATTTGCCAAGTTATAGACAAGTTAAAAGTAGTACTGCTCTTTGGAGCACAATATTTGACCGAATAGGTAAGTTATTTTCGTCAGTTATGACGCGCAGCTCTAACATTCTGCCCACTTCAAATAAGACAAAGAGATGAAATAGTGCAGTAAGATCACTTTTATTTGAATTAATTATAGCATTTGCTTCAGTAAATTATTGATAGATCAAAAGAAAGAGAAGGCAAGAGAGAAAGAGAGATGACAGGTGTGTGTGTGTACCTGCCTGCATGCTGTGCATCTACGCGTCTCTCTCTACAAACATCAAATTCATTCAAACACAGCGGTTTTACCACCTCGTTAAACGCTTTTATCCAGACATTCCATGGAATAATTCAATTTATTCATTTGCATTTATTTATAATTTATAAGTTGTTTTCACAGTTTTTCACAAGCATTGAGAGACTTGTCAAAATCTCAACTTTAACAACAGTTCAATATTTAGGTATAAGTTTTAAGAGATACCATTTCCATCCAGTTATATTTTCTCAGCTATTAATATTATTATAATAAAGAACTGTGCTGAAGTTACCCAAGAGTCTTCTGGTCTTCACTTCTGAGTTTCCAAAAGTTTCTAGTTTTAGTTTGTAAAATACACACCAATCTCTATGGAAGGTGCAATAAGAATCCTTTCAAATATAATTTATTCATATCAGATATAAATTGTGTAGGTAACTTTTAAAAGTTTATATTCTTCTGTTCATTAGCCACTTTCATACCTTTTGGGAGAAGTGCATGAATTTATGCATTGTAAATCTAACAAGTCTGATTCTCTGAATTGCAGTGCAACCTAACATTGCGGCACCTATCACCTGTTGTAGACCAAATACCATGACTATTAAAGATGTTAAAATGACCAAATACATTTACTTACAAATATTTGTGAATGAGAATATCAGATTTTTCATAATACTGTTAAACCATCTGTGAACATTTTTAATAAAAAAGGAAAAGGAAATAAAAGTCATCACTTAAACAGAGCTATTGTGGCTCCGGAGTGTTACGTGATAAGCATGACACACAGCTATGGAAACAATAAGGTGATACATTCTAAAAAAAAAAAACATTTCCCTTAAACTCAAGCTGGGAGCTACAATATTTTAAACTGTCATGAAAGGGTTAAGCAGATTTCTGACATTATATCATTTTTTAAACATTAATTTTAATTAATTTACCCTTTCACTGGTGAGTTTAAAATATTCTATCTGACCCCCCCAGAGTGAGTTTTTTTTAGGCGATCGTTATTTTAGAACGTTCACTTTATTGTTTCCATGGCGACGCGTCATGATTGTCACATGACACAACGCAACCACTATAGCGCTGCATGACAGACAAATCGCTTTTATTTCGTTTTTCCCTTTTTTTATTTAAAATATTCCCACACTTGCTTACCATGTCTTCAACTATCTGATATTCCGATTCACGAATACGTCTAAGTGAGTGTATTTTGCCATTTTAAAACCTTTATAAATGATGTGGATCGTGATCTATAACGTGATATGGGCGCCGCCATGTTTGTTCGCGCTGCCGTTCAGAGTCCTGTCAGCCGGATTTACAGCACGTAAATTCACCAGTTTCTCCCGAAATACATTTAAGTAGGTGGCTGGTGAACTGGGAAAGGAATGGAGGGAATTATATCGTTACTTACACTGTGTGTATCTGATATGAATCAAACACGTCGGCAAACTATACTTGAAGGGATTGTTATTGCTGCTTCCATAGACATCCGTGTGTATTTTACAAACTGTAAACGTATTGTTTTACTAGCACTTATGTGTATTTAAATGTCTGAAACCTAAAATAAACGTTATGTGGTTGAAAACACTGCATAATTGTGATTTTATGACAAGCGCAGCGCGCTTCTCTCTCTGGCTCAGCGCCAGCCAACGCGCGAAAACGCAGTTTGAATTTGGCAGTTGCGAACGTTCTAAATCCCATATGTGGGACCGTACTCCCAGGGGCACAGCAATAAGAATCCCATATGTGGGACCGTACCGCTCAAAGGGTTAAATAAATATTCATTTAATTTAATCAATTTTTCTCTTTTGTCACAACTTACCCCAGTATCTCCAATTTACATTTATTATTCATTAGTCCAGTGCAGAGCTGCTTCACTCCTGAATCCTGTAGATTATTATTGTTCATGTTCAGCTCTTTCAGACTGGTATCTGATCCAAGAACTATAGCCAGAGATGAACAGCTTTTGTCTGTTAAGGTACAGTCATTTAACCTAGAAAGAAAATCATTTACATCACAGAATTAGATTACATAATAAATTTGCTATTCTGATTAGGTGAAAATTTGTTGCATCTTTGCATTGTTGCATTGTTATCTTTTAAATTAACAATTGAATTTTAGCTGGTCTAGTGTCTTGAGGTTAAAAATCTGGAGGCTAATGATTTCAGCATTGAGGTTGTGTAAGGGTATATGACCTATATAAAAGGCGTTAAAAGAGATCTACAAACTGGGATTAAAATGTAAATTTACCAATATGTTTATTAACATGAGATGCTACCTCTTTCTCTGCTAACTAATGTGCAAACTTTGCTAAAGAACAGTTTTATTTTTTAACAATTTTACAATTTAACAATTTAAGAACATTCATATAAATCCCACAAAATATTACAGTACACTCACAATCTATTGTGAAATCTAATTCTATCAAATTAGATTTCATGTGGATTTATCTATCTATAAGAAGACCTTACATTTGTCATGTCTCACATGCTTACATATGAAGTATGGTGATGAATAACTATGAAGGAATACATCAATACATTTCCAATCATCAATGTATTTTTCAGATCAGTGCAAAAACATGACTGTATGAAATAACTTACAGAGCTCTTTTGGAGGTTTTGATCACTGCCAGTAATCTAATAAGACATTCGTCTGATTTCTTGAATTTCTGAAGCTCAAACTCTTCTAGCTCCTTCTCTGATGTCAACAGCACAAAAGCCAAAGCAGACCACTGGGCAGGTGAAAGATCAGCAGATGAAAGACTTCCTTTGCTAAGGCGAGTCTGAATCTCTTTCACCAGAGTTTGATCATTCAGTTCATTCAGACAGTAAAACAGATTGATGGATCTCTCTGGAGATAGATTACCACCTAATTTCTGCTTGATGTAATGAGCTATTTCCTTTTTGCTCTGGTCATTGTCGTCTTGCTGTGTCAACAGACCTCGTAAGAGTGGACGATTGGATTTGAGTGATAAACCAAGGAGGAAGCGAAGGAAAAGGTCCAGGTGTCCATTGTCACTATCGAGTGACTTGTCCACTGCAGTCTTGAGCAAATCAATCATGGCTTCATTTTTGTTTTGTTGTTCCGTAGACTCTTGAACAAACACATTTTTCTTGTTGATGTCTAGAAACAGATGTGCATAAAGGGCTGCAATAAACTCTTGAATGCTCATGTGAACAAAACAGTACATGGTACCAACAGTGATCCCCGTTTCCTCCTTAAAGATCTGGGTACACATGCCTGAATACACTGATGCTTTAGAGACATCAATACCACAGTCTTCCAGGTCTGTGTCATAGAAGATCAGGTTATTTCTCTCCAGCTGTTGAAATGCCAGTTTCCCCAGTGAATGGATAGCGTCTTTATCCCAGGAAACATCTGGTGTGTATTCTCCATCATACTTTCGTCTGCTCTGCTGGATCTGAAAGCGAAGAAAATGTGTGTACATTTGTGTCAGAGTCTTGAGAGTGTCTTCAGTATTTGATTCCTGCAGTGTTTTGGAGGCGTCATCAGCTTGATCATTTTTCAGATCATTTATTTTCTCCTCTAAAATGTTCTGGAGAACAGTGGCTGAAATCCAGCAGAAGACTGGGATGTGGCACATGATAAAGAGACTCTTTGATTGTTTAACATGAGCAAAGATTTTTTTTGCTCGATTTTCATCTGTGAATCTTTTTCTGAAGTACTCTTCCTTCTGTGCATCATTGAATCCACGTATCTCTGTCAGCCGGTCGATACAGTCAGGAGGAATCTTACTGGCAGCTGCTGGTCTGGTGGTGATCCAGATGAGAGCAGAAGGAAGCAGATTTCCCTTGATGAGGTTTGTGAGGAGAACATCCAGAAAGGCTGGTGATGATACATCATGCCACGTCTCATTATCCTTAAAGTTTAGAGGAAGACGACATTCATCCAAACCATCAAGGATAAAAAGGACTTTGAATTTATCTATTCTTTTAAGGCTCAGTCCTTTTGTCTCAGGGAAGAACTGACTTACAAGGCTCATCAAACTTTGTTTTTCCTTCTCTTTTAAGTTAATCTCTCTGAATGGAAGAGGAAATATGAAGCTGATGTCTTGATTTTCTTTTCCTTCTGCCCAATCCAGAATAAACTTTTGCACAGATACTGATTTTCCGATGCCAGCCACTCCTTTTGTCAGTACAGTTCTGATCTCCTTGTCTTGTTCAGGTGGTTCAAACAAATTTTTGCATTCAACCTGTATCTCTTGCGATTCATGACGTTTGGAAGCAACTTCAATCTGTCTTACCTCGTGTCCAGTATTCACTTGTTCACTATCACCTTGAGTGATGTAGAGATCTGTGTAGATGTTATTCAGAAGTCTAGAGTCACCTTGCTTTGCAATTCCTTCAAACACAGACTGACACTTCTTCTTTAGGTTTGATTTAAGTCTTTGTTGATGAATAAAGACCAGCTTATCTAAATACAAACACACACACACAAAAAAAACAAAAACAAAAACAAAAACAAAAAAAAAAAAACGTTTGATGCTACTTCTCTCCTCATTTTATAAGTGACAATCATCTGATGGATGGTCATGAGTCTCTTACCTTCTAGAGTATCAGCAGCTTCATACTGCTTCATCTCTCTCAGGAAGTAGAGTGTGAGATCAAGTGCTGCTTCATTAATACTGCATCTATTTTCATTAAAGTCCCTCACAAAGCATTGCGTGTCCTCTTTTTGTAATATTTTCCTAAACCTTGCCAGTTCATTTTTCATAAAAACAATCATCTTATTCTCAAGGTCCTAAAACCAAACCATAAAAACAAAAATCCATTAATGAAATGACAATGTTGAAACAAGTAGCAGTAAAAACCATTAATGAAATGATAATGTCAAACATTTAAACTACAAAAATTATATTAAATAGCCTTTTGATGAAACATTTGTTATACATTACATGTATAATATGTATCAGGGCTGTACGTTAACTTTTTTGCACATAGCACTGAATGCTACAGAAGTTGAACGTTGTATAGCACAGGCCAAACAGTTGTAGCACAAGTTAGGGGTGGGCGATATGGCAAAAATATAAAATATTAAAGTTCATCAGTCATGAGCACTGACTGATTTTTCCCTGTTTTGTTGTTTTTTAAACATTAAATAAATAGTTCACCCAAAACTGAAAATTCTGTAATCTGTCTGTCAATTCTGTCTTAGTGTTCTATTTTTACACCATCATTTATTCACTCTAAATTTGTTTTAAACCTGAATTAGTTTCTTTATTCTGTTAAACATAAACGTTATGTTGAAGAATGTGGGTAACCAAACAGTTGCTGCTGACTTTAGTATTTTCCCCTCTACTATCAAATGACCACTACTGTTACAGCTACTGTTTAGTTACCCACATTATTTGAATATCTTCTTTTGTATTCAGCACAAGGAAGAAATTAATACAGGTTTGAGACAACGTGTGTGTAAGTAAATAATGACAGAAATTTCATTTTTGGGTGAACTATTCCCTTAATGACAAGCTACAGCATGTTTAGTTCTATTGCTTTAAGAGCTGCACGCATCTGTTTCTCTCTCAACTGTTTACTTTCATTTTAAGACATAACCAACTGTGTTTATATGTAAACCTTATACGTTTTTGACAGTAGCCTATTAGACATGCTGTACAGTATATTGAGGTGGGTGCACCAGAACTGCAACTGATAAAATGTGTGCTTTAGCACAATACTACTATATTTCTGCATGGCCAGAAGATTGTGGAAACATTTTGATCGTCATATCTCACACACATAACTACTATGTATAATCACACACACACAGACAAGCACAACGAAATCACTTCACACTACTAAGCGGCTGTGTTGTGAACACTCAAAACCATATCGCACGCATGCTACAGTGGTAAATTTATTAATTGCACAGACCTTATTTTTAATAGCTCGTGCACACTGTACAGCACTGTGTATAGAATCATACCTGTATACTATATCATTTTTATATTTGAGTCATATATGGTATAGCACTCTTTAAAATGATAAAACACAGATATGACAGCAATAGAGGTTATTTTATAAGCTGTTCCTCCATTGATGCTCTGAAATATGGATACTGCATTGTGGGTTTGTGGACATGTGTACAACCTCACTGCTGTTAAAAAAAAATTCTAAGGGAACCACTCCAGACAATAATTACCAGTCATTTTTAAAATAACTAAAAAAACAGTTTTACATTTGTTTAATAACATGATTGTTTTATTATTATATTAATATAAATTATAGTACTTTTTAATTGTATTTTTTCTCTACCTGAAAGATCCACTGAAGATATTCTCTGAAATTCTTGTTGAAGCGGTGAGTCTGGAAATCTGATTTCTCATATTTAACCCTGTTAAAAATAAATAAATAAATAAATATGGCCATTGTTCCCAGTAAATCAAAACAAAATATTCTGTATCCAAGTCACATATTAAAGAATGAAGTGGAATAAGTGGAAATTCACAGGCACTACACATGCATAATAGATACATTCACTAATGAGTGAAAAATCTTACTGTATAATAAGTTAATTCATTGCTTTATTTATGCCCTATCACTAGGCAGAAATTAGTAGAACACATAAAAATACCTTTTTTTAGACAACGTTTTCTCACTTAGGTTTGGTCCTTCACCTTTTGAACAGTCACTCTTCACAGACACAGAACTGGATACAGGTGAGATTGATCTTTTACTATTGACACAATGACAAAGAACAGAGCCATTTTGGTTTATACACATAAAGACATACTCATGCCAAGCATAAAACAAATCCCTTATATCTTTATCTTATTAAAGAAACCATTCAAATTTCTTCATATTATCTGTTTGAACTGTTGCACCAGGGAAAAAGCACATTACCTTGTGTACACTGTAAAAACACACTTAAATGTAATATAAAATTAGCAGCTGCGTTTACCAGAAATATTTTGATTTAAGTGAAAAAATACCAAAATCTGCTTTTTACCATAAAATGTGCTGATCACCATAATGCAGATGGTAAAACAGAAAGTAATAGTTATAATAGGCGGGTCAATATCACTGTAGGGTGCCTTTTGGTGCCCTGTACATATATAACTAATTTACCATGATAACCTAACATAACATGACTATGAAAGGGTGTGTTATATTAGGCTAGGTTTGTATATTCATAACAAAAGCATTACTTGGCTCTTTAGATACATTTTCTAGATTTTCTTGGCTCTTTAGATACATTTTCTAGATTTTTTTTTCAGTTTAAGAGGATGCGTGTAATTTTGCTATGTCCCATGCACTGTTCATTAAATTTGAATGAGAGTAGAATACAGTCAATTTATTTGTGCTACTGTTTGTAATTTGTTTCTTTTTTCTTATTAAACATACAGCTGGTCACACTGTTTGTTTGTTTTTAGTGCAGGCCGCAAGAAGAGCTCATTGTCAAAATCATTTTTTGTCACATTCAATTCAGACGATTTACAGCTCATCGATAGAAACGTCAATATTCTTTCCTTCTCATTCAGTAAATCAAAACAAAAGATTCTGTACCCAAGTCACATATTAAAGAATGCTTAAGTGGAAATTCACAGGCACTAAACATGCATAGATCCCATTGTATTCTTGGAAAGAAGCTCTGGATCATGTTCAATAATGAGTGAAGAATCTTACTGTATAATAGTGTTGCACGATATACCAGTACTTAAAAAGTATTGCGATACCCTGCTTTAAAAAAAAAAAAAAACGGTATGATTCTGCATTTTACTGGTACCGGTACTTTAAGAATGCATTTTAATAAGAGCTGCATTTCTGCGTGTTTGTGGTGATTGGGCAGATGCGCAGTTTTGTTTACTATACACATACGCGTGACGCTTGCGGTGCTTTCAGCCTCTGCCGCCTCAATATACGAGTACATGAGCACATGAACATTACCTCTAGAACTGCTCCAAGAGTCACTTCATGAGCATTTTTTCTTTTGCGGAAAACTATTGTCATATAATAAAAGACCCTAAAGGTCTTCACAGCAATCCGTCAAAATAAAAGTTTGGTTTAACTTGACGGTCAAAAATATAGTAATATATTACCTAATGTAAAGATAGCACTACTACTAATAATTTAAATATTATTAAAACAATGTTTAAGGAATATTTACCAGAAAAAAAAAAGACGCATTTCACAGGGCCTTAAAAAGATGCAATTTTTGTTAAACTTTGTTAAACAAATAAATTGCTGTTAAATTCTGCAAGTTTCATGATTTCAATTAATTAGACATGCTTTTTGATAAATATTTTTTTATATTAAAATTATCTAGAAAAATTAAAATGGAATTCAGGAAGAAATAAGATCAGATTTCATAGGGCCCTCTTATTTCATTTGTGTCTTTAATTTACTGTAGTTGTTCTTTAGTTTGTTACTTGCATCTAGGTTCTTATTATTAATAACAAAGATAAAATAAACAATGACTAGGTCATGATATAAATTGTTGTGAAATAAAATTATTATATCATGACATAAGATTTGGCTTTATCCTTTAAGCAAAGTTAGTAATATAGCAAAGATCTCCACATACCTGTAGGCTCGATAGTTGTTCACCATAATCCTGTGTAGTAGCACTGGCATGTGATTATTATTATTTTATTATTATTATATTTTCTTTAAAGGGGAGATGAAATGCATTTAGATCATCTATATTCAAGTACTTTTTACTGCATGAAAACACTAATTTCCGGGATAAATCCGACAATAGAAATTTCAGTAAAACTTAAGGTGTACGACCCGTGAACGAAAATTTCCCAGGCAATGTGTGCCAAATCCCAAACACATCCATACACTCAAAATGCACTGAGATTTTTGGATACAGGATATTTCCGATTCTACACATGACGTGTTCAGAGGTTTCCAGTATAATGGCCATGTTTGTATAACCACAGTTTTACAACAAAACACTTGTTTTTAACTATAATAACCATGTTTTTAAGTACCATGGTTAACTGTCATAAGGAGCGAGCACTGTCTTGTTTTTTGGGGTGTTTATTGATTAAAAATGAATCGACCAGTCAATTTTAAATCTGTAGGCAAGTTTAAATGAATACGAATTGAATGAATCTAAATGAGTCTTTAGATTAACAGAATCACAAAATTTGAGTGAGATTAATAAAAATCCACACATTCGCGCCGCGGGTAGTGTTGTATCTCTGGGTTTGTTACAGTTTGGTAATCAAGGTAATGAACAGTAATACCACGCACGGACATCGCATTTCGAGCTGAATCACCTGTGATTCGCAATTCTCTACGCCCGTGAATCGAATCTTTTTGGAATCAACATGTATTAATTAACGTTAGTTTAGGTAGCGTGCCTTAGTTGTTAACATATTCCCCATTGACAAATCTGCAGACACATTCTCCTGAACTGCTTTCAGAGGCTCCAAGCACTCTAGCTGACTTTGGATTCACCTGAGACAGCCTCTGAGGAGAAATGGTGCGTCTATTAACAAACATAATTTGTTAATATATCATAATTTTCAAAGTGCATCTTACATTTCACTCTTTTTGTTCATGCCTATTTTCTAGTTTAAGTGTAGAAATCTACCAAATATTTTGTTTTATTATGATGTGATTTAATGTTTATATAAATGCATATATATGTTTTAGGTCAGACAGTCAATGCTCCCATTCTTCTGGAAAACTGCTGCTCTTCAAAGAACAGTCATCAATCAGGTAATCTGCACAATGAAACATTTTTGGAATACCATTCATTTACCCAGGTCATCTTATGCTTTATATTACTTTTTAAAGTTGTTATTCATGAAAGAATCCTGAAAAAAAAAAAAAAAAAAAAATCACAGGTTCCAAAAAATATTTAGCAGCACAACTGTTGATATTATCCAACATTGATCATTCTAATAATAAAACCGCATATTAGAATGATTTCTGAAGGATCATGTGACACTTAAGACTGGAGTAACAGCTGATAAAAATTCAGCTTTTCATCACAGGAATAAATTCTATTTTAAAGTATGTTAAAATGAAAAAAAAAAAAAAACATTATTTTATATTGTAAAAACATTTTGCAATATTACTGTTTTTTTCTATATTTTTAATCAAATAAATGCAGCCTTGATAAGCAGAAGAGACTACTTTAAAGACTATTACAAGTCTTACTGATCCCAAACTTTTGAACGGTAGTGTATATGATTGGCCGTTTACAGAGATTTAACTGCTTGTACCCACGATTTTGCGGGGGATTTACTTGTCCTGCACAGGACGACACGTGAATTTACCAGTGAGTGCGTCAACATTTCCATCTGTGTCTGGGGGTTAAAAGACTCCGTTTCTGTCTGTGTCAAGGAATCAGAAACGCCAGGGCACATACACGGAAACTACCGGAAACTAACCATTTACAGGTTTGTGCGCTGACGTGAACAGTCTGGAAACGAGCGTTTTCATGCAGTGTTTACTATTGACCTATGTTTTTGTAGTATCAGTTCAGTAGCAGTATCACGATATTTTAGTCAGGTATCGTATCGAAGTCAAAATTTTGGTATCGTGACAACCCTACTGTATAACAAGTTAATTCATTGCTTTATTCATGCTCTATCACTAGGCAGAAATTATTAGAACATGTGAAATACCTTTCTGTAGACAACGGTGTTTTCTCACTTAGGTTTGGTCCTTCACCTTTTGAACAGTCACTTTTCACAGACACAGAACTGAATACAGGTGAGACTGATCTTTCACTGTTGACACAATGACAAAGAACAGAGTCATTTTGGTTTATACACATACACACATACTCATGCCAAGCATAAAATTAATCCCAAAATACCAAAATCTGCTTTTTACCATAAAATGTGCTGATTATCACCATAATGAAGATGGTAAAACAGAAGCTAAATGATGAATCAGTTAACTGTAGGGCAGGGCAGTATGAGACGTACATAAAATAAACAGTTATAATAGGCGGGTCAATATCACTGTAGGGCGCCTTTTGGTGTCTTGTACATATATAACTCATTTGCCATGATAACCTAACATAAAAATGACTATGAAAGGGTGTGTTATATTAGGCTAGGTTTGTATATTCATAACAAAAGTATTACTTGGCTCTTTAGATACATTTTCTTTTTTTTTTTTTCAGTTTAACAAGATGGAAAGAGGAAATCATAAAATGTAAAAAAGAAAAATGTTGTTCTCCTATTCATATTTTGTTAAATAAGAGATTACTCAATTTGAGTATATTGATCATTTGGTTATAGAAACAATGGTCACACTTTATTTTAAGGTCCAATTCTCGCTATTAACAAACCGTCATCTAAGGCTTTTGCCTCAAACTCCTTATTTGCTGCTTATTAATAGTTAGTAAGGTAGTCGTTAAATTTAGATTAAGATTAGGGATGTAGAATATGGTCATGCAGAATCTGTGCTTTAGAAGTATTCATAGACAGCCAATATGCTAGTAATATGCATGCTAATAAGAGTTTGTCCATGTCACTTAAATGGTTGTCCACTCTATCGTATTGGGGAAACCGCCCCTTTAAAATAAATAAATAAATAAATAAATAAATAAAAATAAAAGGCCATTCCCTTCAGTGACATCAGGACAACAGATTTTTTGTCTCTTCAGTGGGTGAAACTGAGTAAGTTGATAACTTTTCACCTGACAAATTTTCCTTATATAAATTTGCTTACTTGCTTTGCCAATTGATTTTTCAATTTCTTTACCATTTATTACTACATTTTAAGTAAACTTTCATTTGTATCTTTGTTATTTTATTTGTGCTACTGTTTGTAATTTGTTTCTTCATTTTTAGCATACAGCTGGTCACACTGTTTGTTTTTCAGTGCAGGCCACAAGAGGAGGTCACTGTCAAAATCAGTTTATATCACATTAGATTCAGACTGACGATTTCCAACTCATCGATAGAAACGTCAATATTCTTTCCTTCTCATTCAGTAAATCAAAACAAAAGATTCTGTATCCAAGTCACATAGTAAAGAATGCTTAAGTGGAAATTCACAGGCACTACACATGCACAGTACATACATTCACTAATGAGTGAGACTGTATAATAAGTTAATTAATTGCTTTATTCATGCCCTATCACTAGGCAGAAATTAGTAGAACACATAAAAATACCTTTTTGTAGAAAACAGTGTTTTCTCACTTAGGTTTGGTCCTTCACCTTTTGAACAGTCACTTTTCACAGACACAGAACTGGATACAGATGAGATGAGAGTCAATTTGGTTTATACACATGCAGACATATTCATGTCAAGCATAAAATTAATCCCTTATATCTTTATCTTATTAAAGAAACCATTAAAATCTGTTCATATTATTTGTTTGAACTGTTGCACTAGGGAAAAGGCACATTACCTTGTGTACACTGTAAAAACACACACAAATTTATTGTAAAATTAGCAGCTGCATTTTACCAAAAATGTACAATAAACAGACTGTGCCAATGTTTCCAGATAAAGTGATAAAATACCAAAATCTGCTTTTTACCATAAAATGAACTGATTATCACCATAATGAAGATGGCAAAACAGAAGCTAAATGATGAATCAGTTAACTGTAGGGCAGGGCAGTATGAATGTACATAAAATAAACAAAGTTATAATAGGAAGGTCAATATCACTGTAGGACACCTTTTGATGTCCTGTACATATATAGATATATTTTCTAGATTGTTTTTTCAGTTTAACAAGATGGAAAGATGAAATCATTAAAAGTAAACAAATGTTGTCCTCCCATTCATATTTAGTTAAATAAGAGATTACTCAATTTGAGTATATTGATCATTTGGTTATAAAAACAATGGTCATACTTTATTTTGAGGTCCAATTCTCGCTATTAAGAAACCGTCATCTAAGACTTTTGCCTCAAACTCCTAATTTGCTGCTTATTAATAGTTAGTAAGGTAGTCGTTAAGTTTAGGTTAAGATTAGGGATGTAGAATATGGTCATGCAGAATCATGCTTTAGAAGTATTCATAGACAGCCAATATGCTAGTAATATGCATGCTAATAAGAGTTTGTCCATGTCACTTAAATGGTTGTCCACTCTATCGTATTGGGGAAACCGCCCCTTTAAAAAAAAAAAAAAAAAAAAAAAAAAAAAAAAAAAAAAGGCCATTCCCTTCAGTGACATCAGGACAACAGATTTTTTGTCTCTTCAGTGGGGGAATTGAGTAAGTTGGTGACTTTTTAATTGACAAATTTTCTTCATCTAAGTTTGCTTACTTGCTTTGCCAATTAATTTTTCAATTTCTGTACCATTTATTACTACATTTTAAATAAACTTTAATTTCTATCTTTGTTATTTTATTTGTGCTACTGTTTGTAATTTGTTTCTTCGTTCTTATTAAACATACAGCAGGTCACACTGTTTGTTTGTTTTTCAGTGCAGGCCACAAGAGGAGGTCACTGTCAAAATCAGTTTATATCACATTAGATTCAGACTGACGATTTCCAACTCATCGACAGAAACGTCAATATTCTTTCCTTCTCATTCAGTAAATCAAAACAAAAGATTCTGTATCCAAGTCACATAGTAAAGAATGCTTAAGTGGAAATTCACAGGCACTAAACATGCACAGATCCCATATATATTATGGGAAAGAAACTCCAGACCACGTTCACTATTGAGTGATGAATCTTACTGTATAATAAGTTAATTCATTGCTTTATTCATGCTCTATCACTAGGCAGAAATTACTACAACACACGAAATACCTTTTTGTAGACAACGGTGTTTTCTCTCTTAGGTTTGGTCCTTCACCTTTTGAACAGTCACTTTTCACAGACACAGAACTGGATACAGGTGAGATTGATCTTTCACTGTTGACACAATGACAAAGAACAGAGTCAATTTGGTTTATACACCTACTCATGCCAAGAATAAAATTAATCCCTTATATCTTTATCTTATTAAAGAAACCATTAAAATATGTTCATATTATCTGTTTGAACTGTTGCACCAGGGAAAAAGCACATTACCTTGTGTACACTGTAAAAACACACTTAAATTTATTGTAAAATTAGCAGCTGCATTTACCAAAAATGTACCATAAACCGACTGTGCCAATGTTTCCAGAATTAGTGTCAATATTTTGATTGAGTGATAAAATACCAAAATCTGCTTTTTACCATAAAATGTACTGATTATCACCATAATGAAGATGGCAAAACAGAAGCTAAATGATGAATCAGTTAACTGTAGGGCAGGGCAGTATGAGACGTACATAAAATAAACAAAGTTATAATAGGCGGGTCAATATCACTGTAGGGCACCTTTTGATGCCCTGTACATATATAGATACATTTACTAGATTGTTTTTTCAGTTTAACAAGATGGAAAGAGGAAATCATTAAAAGTAAACAAATGTTGTTCTCCCATTCATATTTAGTTAAATAAGAGATTACTCAATTTGAGTATATTGATCATTTGGTTATAAAAACAATGGTCACACTTTATTTTAAGGTCCAATTCTTGCTATTAACAAACCATTAACCAAGACTTTTGCCTCAATAAACACCTAATTTGCTGCTTAATAATAGTTAGTAAGGTAGTTGTTATGTTTAGGTTAAGATTAGGGATGTAGAATATGGTCATGCAGAATCATGCTTTGTAAGTATTCATAAACAGCCAATATGCTAGTAATACGCATGCTAATAAGAGTTTGTCCATGTCACCCTATTGTACGTGAGATTAAAATTAATTTAATCTTAAAATTTATTTAAATATTATCCTAAAATTGTTTAATTTAATTCACCTCCAAAGGTGAAAGTTACCATTGGTTCGTGGACCTCCTGGAGGCGCAGCCTCCAGAGGGCTTAAAGGCTTCAAACGATTGAACGCCTCTCCCTCTCTTCACTCTTTCTCTTCACTTTCTCCTTCGTCTGCAACATCTTCTGATTGCTGCCCGTGTGGAGGAACCCACGGGGAGCCTGAGCCGGCACAGGGCGTGCCCGACAGGCCCCAACATTCAGAGATGTGGCTCTCGACCACAAAGAGCCAGACATTTCCACTCAACCCTGGAATTCATCTTCATGACTCGCCTCAGTCAGCCAGTGGTTCTTTTGGAACCTAAGAAGATGAGCTAGAACTCTTCAGGACTTAAGGACCTAAGTGCGCACCAGGCCTTGCGGCCTTGTCTTTTCATTCCCCAAAGATCACAGGACTTCAGCTGAGTCCCTCTCATCTCTTGATTCTTCTTCAATTTTCACATGGGAAAAAACTCCCAGTCACCATTGAGTCAGAACATCTTTGGAGTTCATCACCCTTCGGACCCAGAAGAATGTATGAGTGATTTCATGTTGGTTTGTTTAGATTAGTTATTTGTTAGTCCTTCGTTAATAAATTGTGCACAAGTTACATGAGTTTTGATTCTGATTCTGCCTTGCAAATTGATGTCCCTTTACGATTCCGATTCGAGCTACATGCTCTAATGCAATGGTACTTTAGGAAAGTTATTTTCTGTAGCCAAGAAATCATTTCTAGAGTTGATATAAAAATTTATACTGAATGTTCGCTGGGCGAACAGATTAGTTGATGGAAAATTACTTCTGCTACAGTTACTACTGGCAGCTGATATAAATAATTGTAATTAATCATAATTAATTGTAATTATTTATATACATTTCCCTTTGAGCTAAAATCGCAACAGCATGCACAAGTCTGCTATTGATTCACAAGCTATTTGCATTTTCGGGGCTCTAGTCCCTAGTATTTTTGCGTGAAATTTCAAACATTTGCATAGTTGTCAAAATGAATGTCCTGTGAGTGTTTTATAATGGATGCTCACCCACAGAGAAGGATCTTGTGACGCTCAGTGGTGTTTATGCACATATGAGCATCAGCATCAACAGATTTAGAATGTATTTGCTGTATTTTTCATATGTATGTTTTTTTTTTTTTTTTTTTTTTTTATAATTGATACAAACAATAGATATGTCAGTCAAATGTATATGAAGTTCAAATGGGCAGGTTTAGTGAGTGGTCTTTTGACATCTCCCTGTTGTCCTGTTTGGCAGGTTCACTTACTCAAGAAAAAGTACTCTGAAGTTGTAAAGAATGTCTGAATTAAATAATTCAGGAGCTTTAAATCTGTATATATGTTAAAAAGTTAGAATTGATCAGAGGCTTTTCTTTTAAGTTAAAAAGTATAGCTTTAATTTAAGGTTTGTTTGTATTTTATTTTATTTTTTTTAACATGCAGTAGAAAAATAAAATGGCAAAACAAATGTTTCGGTTAATAAAAAGGTTTAAAAATAAACACCTTTAGAGGAAATGTCAGGCATAGAGGAAATGTCAGGCATAGGGGGGGCTTGCAAAATTGACCGGAAAAGGAGGTGGGCCCCAGCGTAAAAAAGGTTGAGAACCCCTGAACTATTGAATGTAATCTACACACCATGGCAATACTGTACACTAAAGAAGAAGTGTTTTGAGGGCTTAACTAAACAGGCAAATGAGAGACAATTACCAATCATTCCTTTGTTTTTTTTTTTTTTTTGTTTTTTTTTTTGGTTGGCCAAAATTGCAGGTGCCCGTCTTAATATACAAAAAGGTTTAGAGAAAAAAAATGAAATATTAATAAATATTACTATAATATAAATATTATAAAGGGTTTTATAATTATTATTATAATTTTATAATCTGAAAAGTCATCAAAATTACTATTATTATACCCACAAACCCCCCTTCCAAACTAGAGTCCCCCCAGTGAATTGCAAATACAAAACTCTATTTGAGAGAAAATGCAGTGGTATAGACAAATATATTTATTGTGTATTACAACTGTGAGACTCAGTTGCCTTTTTATGAGGAAACTTGGCTTAATTTTCTCACAAATGCATGCAGGCAGGTTTTCTCACAAATGCAAATGAGCAACTTCCTTTTCCAAGAAAAACAGCAGATGGCACTGTCGGTCAATTTACACTCGTCTCCTGAGACCCACCTATTTACCTTTTCAGGGAATACAGCAGACCAACTTGAGTGGGGAACAGGTAAGTTTCTGTCTTACTATATCTATAATTAACCATTTAGATCTTTTCACAAAGCGACCCTATACTACAATAACGTTGTCACAATACCAAATTTTTGACTTCACTACGATACCTGACTAAAATAGCACGATACTATTACAGGAAAAGTAATTGAATAACAGATGATTCAAATGGAGATCATAGCTAGTTTATCTATTAAAACAAAGCATTTCATCCCCCTTTAAAAAAATAATAAAATAATAAAATAAAATAAAATAAAATAATAATAATCACATGCCAGTGCTACTACACAGGATTATGGTGAACAACTATCGAGCCTACAGGTATGTAGAGATCTTTGCTATATTGGTAAGTTAGCTTAAAGGATAAAGCCAAATTCTATTTCATGATATAGTAATTTTATTTCACAACAACTTATATCATGACATTATATATATTTTTTGTTATTTTATCTTTGTTATTAATAATAAGATCCTAGATTCACAAACTAAAGGACAACTACAATAAAACAAAGACACAAATGAAATAAAGATGCCCTATGAAATCTGTTTAATTCCATTTAAATTTTTCTAGACTTTATTTTAATAGTTACATAAAAATAAAAATAAATAAATATATATATATATTAGAATTTGACAGCAATTTATTAAACGTTTAACAAAAATTACATTAAGGTCCTATGAAATACATTTTATTATTTTTATCAAATTCAATTTTGTTTGTGAATCTCTGTTTTCCATTAACTTTCTGTATTCTATTTTAATCGTTTCATTACATTTTAACAGTCAAAAGCATGTCTAATGAATTTATAAAGAATAATTAGATTCGATAAAGAATATATGTGCATGGAATATACATTAAGATTTGATGTAAGTAATATATTCATATATTTCTGACTGTCAAGTTAAACCAAACTTTTATTTTGACGGGTTGCTGTGAAGACCTTTAGGGTCTCCATTATATGACGATAGCTTTCTGCAAAAGAAACGGTAAAATGCTCATGAAGTGACTCTCAGAGCAGTTCTAGAGATTATGTGTTCATGTGTTCAAATATTGAGGCGGCAGAGGCTGAAAACACTGCGATCGTCACGTGTATGTGTGCAGTAAACAAAACTGTGCGTCTCCACCATTCACTAACACAGACATGCAAAAATACGGTTCTTATTAATATGCATTCTTAAAGTATCGGTAAAATGCGGAATCGTACCGTTTTTAAAAGCAGGGTATCGCAAAACTTTTTAAGTACTGGTATATCGTGCAACACTATACTACAATATCCGTGAAATTCACAATAAGTGCTGTGAAGTTGTTAACATGATTGTTTAGTCCAAAAATCAGTAGTGGCATGGCTAAACATTTAACTAACCAGTTTTTCCCTATAAAAACTGATCCATTCTCCGAATCCTCTGTTGGATCGCGGGATATAGACAGTGTTGGGCAAGTTACTCTGAAAATGTAATTAAATTACCGATTACTCCTTTTAAAAGTAATTAAATTATTCTTCTGATTACTTTATTTCAAAAGTAATTAGTTACATTACTTTTTTTCTGTACATCCACGAAATTTATGTTTGCAACAGAGAGCAGCGTGGGACAAGACTTGATGGGCGAGTGCGGGTGCGGGCGCAGGCGGACAGAGACTCATGTGAAGACGATAGAAGTTGATGCGTTGCTCTCCACACCCGGTACGTTCTCAAGATGTTTTAATGTGCCGTGCTGTCCTTTCAGGTGTTTTGAATTGGATGTGGAGTTTTTTACGGTTGAAAAGGTTTTCTTCCCCTCTAATTGACAACGCACAATAATGTTCTTAACTTTGACAGAAATAAACTCAAAATAATGATTGTATTTCCAGCTACAGAACGCGTACTTTCCTTTCTCCATGCTGACTTTGTTTTATTGGTATCCGCCTCACAGGTGCTTACCAGTCAAAGCATGTCTCAGGAAGAGGACGTTACATGTGCTAGCCAACACCTTTTTTACAATCTAGATGATAAAACACATTCTGTTGGCACTGATGTAACACAGCAGTAACGCATGCTTGTAACTATACTCTAATTACTTATTTGGAAATCATAACGCATTAAATCACTCCGTTACTAAAAAAATTATCAAATTACAGTAGCGCGTTACAAAGTAATGCGTTACTGCTCAACACTGGATATAGAATATATACATATGTTAATACAAGTGTTCAACATTCAAAACAATGCAGGAGTATAATAAAAATATATCATGTCACAATATATTGTAATACTAAACTGCAAATGTATTATGCAGAATGACACTATTGTGTACCAAAAATGAAAGCTTAGACAATTTAATTTAGTATCAGATATGGTAATATCAATACCAATATCAGGTAATTAATTAGTAATAAAAAAAAAAAAAAAAAAAAAAAAAAAAAAAAAAAACCTTGAAAACAAATCACATTATTTAGCGCAATATCTAAAACGTTTGTGCAATCATTTGTGTCTAAAATAATTATGTGTTTTTTAGCTAAGCAAAATGATGAACATTTCTCTTCTGGTATCACTCTTGTCCTGTGAATTGGGGAGAAGGATCAAGTTCACGCTGATATAATACTAAACTCAGCATTTTGATAAACAGTGGTTTATCAGTATTTCGGAATGATTATAACAATGATAAAAAAATAATATTTGGGGTTGACCACACCACGCCAGTGTGTTTTGTCACGTTTTCTTAATGACCACAAAGAGAATTAAAATACAGATACGAGCATGGCATTGTTAGAAACTGCAATGGGTCTACTTTTATTTGCATATAGTCATAATAACACAAAAAACTATGTGCTTTTGTAAAACAAAGAAAACAAGCGAGTGTGCTCTCTCTGTCTCCAGGAACTTTCTTCACAGGCACATGAATAAAACAACCTGAATGTCAGTTAATATGTGCCTCACATACATGAAACATATATGTATAAAAAGCTTGAAATGTCTATTTTTAAATAAATAAATAAATTTTAAATTGAAATTGAAAACAAATATTATTTGATTATATAATATAAGTGAAAGTTAGGGGAAAGGAGAGGTACAGTTTCTCCTGTCTCATCCCATTATCGCTAATGTGATCCCACCTCACACTGACTGCTCTGTTCTCATGTCTGATTAAAGTTGGTTTTACTATTGTAAAAGTGTGGTAACCATGTTTTTTGCAGGTTACCATTTTTGTAATGGCAGCTTTACTACAAATACCATGGTATTTATTTATTTAGATTTTGGTACATTTACATAGCTGAATCACAATAAAGCTCTCCTGAACTTAAACTAGTGTGAATATAGTAGCCTATTTGTATAATTAGATTTGCCTACTATGTTGTCTATGTGTAGTTTTATACTTATACTTTATACTATATTTCTCTCCACTGTAGGCTATGTCTCAACATATAAAGCAGAATTACAATAAATGTTCATGATAAAGGTGTTTCGGGTCTCCGCAAACTAGGGTAAATTGACCAACAGCGCCATCTACTGTTTTTGGGAAAGAAAGTTGCTCAATTGCATTTGTGAGAAAGTCTGCCTGCACGCATTTGTGAGAAAATCAAGTCAAATTTCCTCAGACAAAGGCAACTGAGTCTCACAGTTGTAACACACAATACACATGATTGACCATACCACTGCATTTTCTCTCAAATAGAGTTTTGTATTTGCGAATCACTTTGCATTTGTTTAAAAGTTTTTCTTTGCAAAGCAGATTGTGTTTATTTGCAAAATGCTGCATTTGTTTGATGAATATTGGCACAAAATTCACTCCATAATGATAACCATGTTGGGCTGTCAAAAATTCTGAATATTTGTCGAATTTAAAGATATTCATGTTATTTTATTGCTTTGAAGAACCTTGGATTAGTAATATTATTAATATTTAGCTTGATGTGCCCTCCTGTGGCCTCAGGGGAGAAGCCAAAAGCTTTTTTTCCCCTAACTTAAATTACACCTTTCAAATTTGAATATAATTCGAATTTTAATATTTAAGTGCTACACTAAAAGATACTTTTGCCTAATGGTGATTGCGATTTCTTTTCAATTAATCATGCAGCCCTATTTATAGCACACAGACAGGCATGTTCTATGCATTTGTTTTGATATAGAGAAATAAGATACATTTCTATTTTCAACATTATTTGTTCTTCAGACATTCCTCTTTAAAAAATAGAAGTATAAGCTGTATGCAAAGTGACCCACTTTTGTTTTTTGACCACTGAAAATGTGTACAATTTAACAATTTACTCCTGCAGCCATACTGATATTCCAATATCTCTGGAACTGAACTTTGTAGGGCCTTAAAAATGAAGATGCTGAATGAATTTTTTAAGACTCAATATCTAAAAGGGCATTAAGATATCTTTAATACATCTTGAATTACAAGCATGCAAACTGTGAAAAGACTTGAAAAGTGTCCCCCCCGGTTGAGTTGACATGGAATGGCCCACATACATATAGTTACATATTCTCATCTCATTTAAATACCTTCTGGTAAATGATGGTAATTTTTCACTGAATTTTGGTCCTTCATCTTTCGACCGGTCACTTTTTACAGACACAAAGCCTGTTCTTTCACTAATGACACAAAGCAAAGAAAAAAAGAGCATTATTAAAATAGGATCAAGGCAAGCATATACTACAGGACTGTAAGACTACCTATATCGCTCTTGTTATTTGTCATTGTTTTGTTGTAATAGAGTGCATACTACACAACAATGCTGACGAGGCACACAAACTACAAGACATTTGGTCAAGAGGTCAACATTCTCACATAAATTTATCAGAGAAATTAGAGATAATGATTTCTTGATTTTTCAAGATACTGTCGGATTTTCTGTTTATGCAGATTGGCTGGATCAGTTCCACCTTGTGGCTGCATCGTGCACTCACTACAAGATCACGGGTGATAACATCAAGCATGTCTGAAGATGACAGTGCCTGTGAGCTTGCCTTCAATCTTTATGGAAGGGGTTTAGTAGGATTAGAGAGCAAATCAATTTTTAAGACATTGTGTTGTGTGATTTTATCATTTCATTCAGTCACGCTCTATCATATATCCATAGTAGGGCTGCAACGATTAATCGAACGATGTCGTGAGGCGCGTTTAGTCAATGAAGCCGGTACGTTGATTAGTAGTAAAGCTCCATCACGTGCGTTCAGCTGGAGCGGCAAGTAATACACAGAGCCGTAAAGCACTGACAAGCTACGCCAAAATCGCGCTCAAAATCGAATTCGATTTTGCGGCCGATTTGGCGTAACTTGTCAGTGCTTTACGGCTCTGTGTATTACTTGCTCTGTGTACTGAACGCACGTGATGGAGCTTTACTACTAATCAACGTACCGGCTTCATTGACTAAACGCGCCTCACGACATCGTTCGATTAATCGTTGCAGCCCTAATCCATAGTGAATAAATTATTTAACACAATGCTATTGTGAAAAACACATGTAATACCTTCTGGTAGCTGATGTTTTTTTCTCACTTAGTTTTGGGCCTTCACCTTCGTCACTCTTAACAGACATAGAACTGGACACATGTGAACCTGATTTTTCACTAATGACAAAAAAAAAAAAAAAAACCTGTGTTAACTCCTTGTAATTTAAGAGGTTTAATGTCACAAATGGTAATTATATACAGTTTTACTTAAAGTATAATCATGTATTTTTATTCTATCAGTGGAAGGAGAAACTAGCAAACATAATGTTATAATGCTGAAGTTTGTGTTGTTCATATTTTTGCCACTCTTCCACACCATTCATGACTCTTATCATATTATTTTAACATGTTATCCTTATCTTAATTATGAACACAAACAGTTTTATTATTTCCTGCACTTTGTTATTCTTCTGGTTACTTCCATACAGCGGCTAATTAACCGGAAGTCATTCCCATAGGCTTATCCCGCGTTGAAGAATAAGGTGTATATTTTTTCTTTCAGCACAGTATTATGTCTGCTATGGGAATGTATATCCATTACATATATTTACTTGATACTGTATAGAAGGTAAGTAGGAACATTTAGATTTGGGAACTGTGAAGGCAAGCTCTCTGAATGCAAGACACACAAGGAGCAGGGTGAATATTAAATTTCAGCTAATGAGGAACGTGAGTGTCTTTGTATGAACAAACTAAACTAAGTGCATGGTGTTCGCTGGGATCCACCTGTTTCACATAGTAAAGTCCACCCTTGTAAAACACCACCAGTGCAAACAGAGAGATTGCTTACTTTTGCCTATAATAAATGTTTCTAAACTGACTCAGTTATCTATGAACTTAGTCTGGTGTTGCAAGCCTTCTTTGTGCTAATACTTATTAGTATTTAAGTCAAGAGCAAAAAAGTAAAATGAATTAAAAAACAAACAAACAAACAAACAAACAAACAAAAAAAACATTGTAAAGCACTGTTGCCTAAAAAAAAATGTGAAAAACAAGACATTCTTTTAGACTGATTCTCATTTAAATAATTTTTTACACAGTGTACATATGACCAACAATTAGAAACACATGAAATACCTTCTGGTGGCCGATGATGTTTTTTCATTCAAGTTCGGACCTTCACCTTTTGAACAGTCACTATTTACAGACAAAGAGCTGGATACAGGTGAATCTGATCTTTCACTAAAAACACAAAGCACAGAAAATCTGATTCTGACCACTTTCATAGTAAGAACATAGCCTTAGGTGATGCAAATGGCTTGTACATGTTCATACAAACTATGTTTTTGCACAAGATTTTATGCTAATAACTGATTAGGCCTTAGAAATTTTCTTTAAAAATCCACTGTAAACCTCTGTAACCAGTCAATTAATTAACACTTTTAGCTAAAATAAAAGTTAGGTAAGTGTTGAATGGATGTTTTGTACAGCATTTGATAAGACTACACAAGAAAAACGCTGAAAGTAGTGTTTAAACTAATTATCAGTCTTACCCCTTTTTCTCTGAAAGACTTAACTGGGAGAGAGAGTCCTCTCCTCGCTCCTTTGACATTATTTTCAGTTATTTCGGTGAAGACAATCAGAATGACCTGAAGACGGCAGCATGTTACCGAGATGAACAAAATGGTTAGTTCTGAAAGATAAAAAAAAAAGAAAAGAAAAGAAAAAGTAAACAAGTAGTGTTGAGTAAACAAGCAATATAACATAAACCTTACTACAAAGCTCCATTCGATAGCAACGTGATTCTAAAGATACAGCGTGTACTTATATATATATAAGATCTTTTAGATGACTATAGCATAAAGACAGTGGGATTCTGACAATATGGCGCCTAAACAGAAAAGCGATCCAAACCTAAACGTGTCACAAACTTAAACTTGTGCCATTCTATTTATAACTACTAATTGTGCGGATTCTTCTGAAGTGATAAACACAACTTGAAACTTGGAAACCCAACTTGGGAAACTTGAAACCTCGTGTTTTAACAGCCGTCCTTGTCAAACGGTTTGTCTGCGTCACTTGTACCCTGGACGTCTGTTATATTTCCGGAAAACGCATAGTAGGCCCAACATATAACTTCGAATTTAAATCATGCCTACATACATTAAATATCTAAGTATATTAAGTATACTTGCAGTATTACAGACGATCTCGTACACCAAGAGAACAATCCAGAAATCTTAAGATACTTTCGGTTTCGCCTTGTATAGGATGTGTAGATCTACACACGTTTCGAGTTTTCAACACAGTAGTGTTCCGTAGCATTGCTCGGAATGAGGCTGTCACGTGATCTTTGAAAACGAAGCTTCGTTACCTCACTGACACGTTACGCCAGGCTCAAATACAAAGCGCTGTCTTACAATACATTGCGCTGTCTTTTGTCTGAATGAATATTAAAACACCTTGCTATATATATATAATTAACAAATAATTGCATTTGTATTTGTGCATTTTTTAACAATGTGCATGTTTGTGTTCTGTTGTAAAGAAGACACAGAAATGGTGCAATGAAAAATTACGTTAGTTTAACATATTGACGTATTGAACACTTTATTTTGGAGGTGAAAAGACAGAAGTTTGA
>NW_026129642.1:0-42299 GCF_022985175.1 Labeo rohita | reverse complement strand
CAACACATGGGAGGACACAGCTCAGCGCAAGAATAATCTTGCGCAGTGATGGGTGTCGCCTGGCCCACAGCTCCTAAAATGTCTGCTAGAGAGGCGCTGTGCACCACGTCTAGGAGAAGTAACTCTTCATAGAGTGAACTCGACTCCTAGGGGGCACAGCTCACCTTGCCACTAAGCCAAGGTGGGGCCCTATTTCCACCCAATGGCCAACCTCTGCTCGAGGATAGCATTCCCCATCTGCTGATCCATAAGCAAACAAGAGCTGCTCGGAGCTTCTAATGCTCCGGGTGCAGTCCAATAACGTGAATAGCACAAACAGGACACAGCAATGCTAAGGCCGGGTCTGCCTCCTCCGGTGGCAGCGCTTGCAGGTCCACCACCTGAACCCGAAGGTGAGAGGTGGGGACCCCGGGCACATAACGAGACAGGAATCTCAAGAGTACAAGAGAATAGCCAAACTAAATTTTTAAGGCACAATCCGTTGGTTGAAAAATGCATGCAGGTTCCTCACCCTCTTAATGGAAGTGAGCGTGATCAGGAGTGAGGTCTAAGTGGCCGAATTTGTAGCTCGAGTGATCCAAGTGGCACAAAGGGAGCACCCTGTAGACCTAAGAGGGGCACAGAGAGACCCTGCAATCCTAAGGGGACTTATCCCCCTGCACCCTTCAGGAACCTGTCGGTCAGGTGATGCCCCCCTAGGGACGACGATCGTTTTTTTTGCCGAGATGGCCCCAATGAATATTACAGTGGAGGGAACATCCTTTGCTCCAACTGCAAGAAGGGAAGCAGAACCCTGACCGAGCATCTCAGGTTAATTTGGCGAATGGAGCACCATACAACAGAAAGACCTCACCTCAGAGCATATGCACTAGCCTAAGTGCTAATGTCTACCATGGCCTGAGAAGGCCAGTGAGGTCTTACTGCGTCCCATCCAGAAACCAGATGTACAGGTCCACAGATTGGGATGCGGGTGCCAGATTGTGCCCATCAAGAGAAGAAAGTTCTTTTTCATGGACATCTTTCCGGGAGGGGCTGTCACGAGGAGAATGAGTGTCAGCAACCCAAGTTCGGGTGGGTCAGTAAGACACACCAGAGAACCGGCTCCTCATCCCCTTGATCTAGCACAGGGTTTGTGCAGGGAAGCTTACTCCCATTCATAGACCAGACAGGAATAGCTGTGTGCCAGCACGTGCCTACCAAGCCCTCGGTCAGGAACAAGCCAAACAGGTTTACCTGAGCGTTGCTGAATTGATTCCAGATGAGCTGGAACTCAGGGTTATATGTAAGGCAGCTTACATATAAATGTAAGTCATGACCGAGTGTAAAGATGGGCATGCCCACGCTGCGTGAGCACAACCCATTCACAAACGCCATCTCAACATGCATTTGTTTACATCCCAGACCTGTGAGACAGCGATTGTGGCCATCATGAGGAAATAAGGAAACTATCGCTCCCCAAAATCACACGATCGGAAATGCGTCTTTAAAAAGACACTCTCAACGATCGTGTATGCTGTAGGAAATTGCTCTTTTAAGCTGAATTGCCCAGGGGAGGACCACAGCAATTATCTGTTAGCGCTGGAATGCAAAGAAGTGATGTTCCACACAGCCAAGAAACTCCCGCAGCGATGAGGGTATTTTCTTTCTTCTTGTACAGGTCCTTCTCAAAAAATTAGCATATTGTGATAAAGTTCATTATTTTCTGTAATGTACTGATAAACATTAGACTTTCATATATTTTAGATTCATTACACACAACTGAAGTAGTTCAAGCCTTTTATTGTTTTAATATTGATGATTTTGGCATACAGCTCATGAAAACCCAAAATTCCTATCTCAAAAAATTAGCATATCATGAAAAGGTTCTCTAAACGAGCTATTAACCTAATCATCTGAATCAACTAATTAACTCTAAACACCTGCAAAAGATTCCTGAGGCTTTTAAAAACTCCCAGCCTGGTTCAATACTCAAAACCGCAATCATGGGTAAGACTGCCGACCTGACTGCTGTCCAGAAGGCCATCATTGACACCCTCAAGCAAGAGGGTAAGACACAGAAAGAAATAGCTGAATGAATAGGCTGTTCCCAGAGTGCTGTATCAAGGCACCTCAGTGGGAAGTCTGTGGGAAAGAAAAAGTGTGACAGAAAACGCTGCACAACGAGAAGAGGTGACCGGACCCTGAGGAAGATTGTGGAGAAGGACCGATTCCAGACCTTGGGGGACCTGCGGAAGCAGTGGACTGAGTCCCCAGCCAGCAATGACATGTGGGGCCCAGATGGGTTAACTACGGGTTCCATGGGAACTGTGTGGGCATGGGCTTTGGCTGGGTGAAATCAGCGGGTCCCATGTAGGTTTTGTAGTATGAGTCCCACATAGGAAGCCCATATGAGCTGATTACATGGGCCCCATAAGGGACAGGCATGGGCCAAGTGGGCATGGGTTTGGTCTGGGAAGACATATATGGGTCTTGCATGACATATTTATGGGCCAAGTGGGCATGGGTTTGATCTGGGAATGCATATATGGGTCCTGCATGGCATATTTATGGGCCAAGTGGGCATGGGTTTGAACTGGGAATGCACATATGGGTCCTGCATAGAATTTTTATAGGCCAAGTGGGCATGGGTTTGAACTGGGAACACAAATATGGGTCTTGCATGACATATTTATGGGCCAAGTGGGCATGGGTTTGAACTGGGAATGCACATATGGGTCCTGCATAGAGTTTTTATAGGCCAAGTGGGCATGGGTTTGAACTGGGAACACAAATATGGGTCTTGCATGACATATTTATGGGCCAAGTGGGCATGGGTTTGAACTGGGAATGCACATATGGGTCCTGCATAGAGTTTTTATAGGCCAAGTGGGCATGGGTTTGAACTGGGAACACAAATATGGGTCTTGCATGACATATTTATGGGCCAAGTGGGCATGGGTTTGAACTGGGAATGCACATATGGGTCCTGCATAGAATTTTTATAGGCTAAGTGGGCATGGGTTTGAACTGGGAACGCATATATGGGTCTTGAATGGCATATTTATGGGCCAAGTGGGCATGGGTTTGAACTGGGAACGCATATATGGGTCTTGAATGGCATATTTATGGGCCAAGTGGGCATGGGTTTGATCTGGGAACACATACATGGGTCTTGAATGGGATATTTATGGGCCAAGTGGGCATGAGTTTGATCTGGGAACACATATATGGGTCTTGAATGGCATATTTATGGGCCAAGTGGGCATGGGTTTGATCTGGGAACACATATATGGGTCCTGCATGGCATATTTATGCGCTAAGTTTGGTTTGAACTGGGAACACAAGTGTAGGGACCTCGATCTGCAGGTCCTGGTGGGGTGGTGGTGGGGGGCTTGTCCTGGGGGTAAGGTTGGCTCCTTAGCTACCTTGTGGTTGGAGGCCACCGCCTCTAGGTGGATTGGTCTCAGGGTGGTGGTGGTGTGCGGCGATTGCGGGACTCTCTGGGGGGCTATGGTGGTGCGGGGTCCTGTCGGGATGAGGACCTTTGGTACTTGTCTGGCCGGTGCTGGCGGGTAGTCGCAGGTTCAACGAATGAATGAGCTGGGTAAAGTGAGTCGGCGAATAAGTGGTGGTTTAGCGAGTTGAGTTGAGCAAGTCAGTGTGTGGGGTGGTGTGGGGAGTGAGTTTGGTGGGGTGAGTCAAGGATACTGTAGGAGAGTGTGTTGGGTCAAGGGAGGGGGGAGTGAGTGAGCTGAGCTCACGGAATGAGTGAGAGAATTAGGTGGAGGGAGTGAATAAGCGAGTGAATCAAGTGCACAGAATGTCTGTGAGTGAGTGAATGAGTGAGAGGATGGATGAATGGGTTAGATTGAGGAGAATGAGTAAGAGAGCGAGTGTGTGTGAGGGAATGGATGAGTGGGTCGGATGGAGGTGAATGAGTGAGTAGGTGTCCAAGGGTTTGAGCGGGTGAGTGGATGAGCAGGTGAGTGGGTGGGTTGCGTGGAGGGAGGGAGGGAGGGAGGGAGGGAGGGTGGAGGAGGGTGGGGGGTGGCCGAGTGGGTTGGTGGGGAGGGGGTTGGAGGGGGTGGCCGGGAGGTTTGGTGGGGTGGGGGGTCGGGGGGTGCTGCCGGGGCCTCCGGGTGTGTGGTTTTTCTCAGAGATTTTAAAGAAATATATATTTTTGATTTATTTACTAGTATGTTGTAAAATTTAAATTGTTAAAGATTATATTTGTTGTTCAATGTCATATATCATGAGTGTATTTTTTATTGTATTTTTTGGAGTTTTTTTTTTTCAGAGATTTTTTTTAAATATATTTTTTAGTTTACCTGTATGTTGTGACATTGTTTTTTAAAGGTAATTTTTGTTGTTCAATTTAATATATTTCTTGCGGTTCAAAGCATCAAGTGTCTTGTATTTATCTTGTACTTATATTCATTCTTCGTTTTTAATTTTTCTTAGATTGTTTCCTTAAACCATTTGGCATGGTTGGGCTTAGATAGGCCTTGCATGATTGCCCAGTTAGGACCAACATAAGATCCTTACAGAGCCCACTTTAAGCCCATATGGGCACTCACGGTTGAATCCTGGTGCAAGCCCACTTTAAACCCCTTTAGGCAGGTGGGGCCCAAATGGGTCTGACATGAATTACCCAGTTAAGACCCTTTACAGGTCCACCTAAAAGCCCATCTGGGCAATCACAGCTGGGCCCGAAGTGGATCCCGGGTGCAAGCCCACTTTAAACCCCTTCAGACTGGTGGGGCCCAAATGGGTCTGACACAAATTGCCCGGTTAAGACCCACATAAGACCCTTACAGATCCTACTTAAAACCCGCCTGGGCATCCACAGCTGGCCCCCGTGTGGATCCCGGGTGCAAGCCCACTTTAAACCCCTTTGGGCAGGTGGGGCCCAAATGGGTTTGGCATGAATTGCCCAGTTAGGACCCACATAAGACTCTTACAGATCCCATTTAAAGCCCTGCTCACAGTGCCAAAACCACTGGTAAATGGTTTACTGACCATGGTATTACTGTGCTCAATTGGCCTGCCAACTCTCCTGACCTGAACCCCATAGAGAATCTGTGGGATATTGTGAAGAGAAAGTTGAGAGACGCAAGACCCAACACTCTGGATGAGCTTAAGGCCGCTATCGAAGCATCCTGGGCCTCCATAACACCTCAGCAGTGCCACAGGCTGATTGCCTCCATGCCACGCCGCATTGAAGCAGTCATTTCTGCAAAAGGATTCCCGACCAAGTATTGAGTGTATAACTGAACATAATTATTTGAAGGTTGACTTTTTTTGTATTAAAAACACTTTTCTTTTATTGGTCGGATGAAATATGCTAATTTTTTGAGATAGGAATTTTGGGTTTTCATGAGCTGTATGCCAAAATTATCAATATTAAAACAATAAAAGGCTTGAACTACTTCAGTTGTGTGTAATGAATCTAAAATATATGAAAGTCTAATGTTTATCAGTACATTACAGAAAATAATGAACTTCATCACAATATGCTAATTTTTTGAGAAGGACCTGTAGAATCAGCTCACAAAGCGCTCAGCTCCGAAGCAAAAATCTGAATGAGTGAATGCATGCCGCCATCTTATATACCCGTATGTACGGGTGAGTGGCTTAGCATGCAAATTCCATTCACCAGTTTCATTGGCTTCTTCTTCTTAAGCTCGGAGGTGATTGGGCTCCCAAGTAGGACCCCAAATACATCAGTATTGATTTAACGTCATAGAGTATGACTGAAGGGGAACAGCAGCAACTTAGAATTGTTTATAAATAGGGCTGAACAGGCATTGAGTGGCAAAATTGTGGTATTACATTTGATTTGATTTATTAAGTTGGCTTGAGAAAAGCCAACTTACTGAAATGTTATTTAAACTACTTAATATTCTTCTTGAGACTAAATCTGTCAACATTAACTTTTAGAGATTTAACTCTACAAACTCCAAACTCAGCCCAGATCTTCAGACTGAACTTTTCTAACTGATCGGCTTACGGTTTTCCTAAAAATGACAATTAAAACAGGGAAAAATCCCATAGACTCACATTGATGGAATGTTCAAATGAGCCAAGACTATTCAAACTCCAACTGTCAAAACTCCCAGAATCCATTGAGACTCAATCAAGCTTCTCTTCTATGTGCTGTAGTAAACTGCAATCTTCTCCTCATTGGAGGAGGTACCCTTCCAAAAGACACTCTTTGTTCTGAGTCTCAGTCCTGTAAGGGAAGAGACAGAAACAGATCACCTTCATTCTGAGTCTATTACCCGTGAGGGAAGGGACTGTAACAGAAACACTTCATTCTGACTGAGTCTTGTAAAAGAAAGGACACTAACAGAACAAACTTTGTTCTGAGTCTACCACCCATGAGGGAAGGGACTGTAACAGAAACACTTTGTTCTGAGTCTGAGTCTTGTAAAAGAAAGGACCCTAACAGAACAACGTTCTGAGTCTCCGGCATGTCCAGGGGACGTTAACATCCGGTGAGATGATAGCAGATCAACCAGTTCTGAGTCTGCGACCCACAAGGGTTAGACAACAACAGATACCAAATCCAAGTCTCCAGCTTTTGAGGCAGCAACAGATACAACCACCTTCTGAGCTTCCAGCCTGGGAGGAAAGAGATAATCTACGTTCAGAGTCTTCGTCCAGCAAGACAACAACAAATGCAGTGTCCTGCATCTCCATCCTAGGGAGACACCATGGATTGACCAAATTCTGAGTCTCTAGCCCACTGTACTGCCACCAGCGCAACCAGTGGAAGAAGTCGCCACCACCGGACTGCTCACTCAACCACAGAGAACATAAATATCACTTTCAAGCCTCTTCCAGAGATCTTGGCATTGTTGTATATTATCAGTTTATGATTTTCAAATTTACATTAGGTATTATATAGCTGATTGCAGTTGATAACAAATCTTTTTCATCAAACACGTATTTGTTTGATGCATAATAAGGTTCTTCACCTTATTTATCTCAGAGTAGCAACAGCTTATCTTTCCAGATAACGTAGCTCTGACATAGCAACACCCAACATAATCACTTTCATTTCATGCATCTTATTCACTTTATTCCTTTTTCACTCATTGTATTCATTTAGTAGTTGTTGATTACTCTTGTCTATCTTTTGTTAATAAAATTTATTTTATTACAACTTGTGTCTTACTTGTGTTGATAATACAGTAAGAGATTCTACAAGTTAGAGATCCCACCAATATTTCTTTTGTGATGTACTCATAACCAGATTGAGAAATCGCCCACAGGTGGCGGGTCTTTGTAGAATTTAGTCAAATGCTGATTCAAGATGAAAATAATCCAATCCAATAATCCAGTGGTGGACTCAGGTGTCATTAATTCTGGACACAAACCTAAGGTTAACTCTAATGTAAAATCTCCACTCCAATGTCCGTTTGAGAAGAGAACTTTGGCAGAAAAACTGAAGGTAAAGGATCTGGGTTCAGATCAGCCTGACCTCTTTATCAGAGAGGAAAGAAAAAGGAAAGAAGTAATGTTACATGTGAAGCTACTCTTGTTTTTCCTGACCTTGTTTCACAAGATCATGCCAAATGTAGACATGCTATTCAACCAGCGGCAGAAGAGGAACATTGACCCTGTCTACATTAAAGCGGCTGTCCAGGGATTCACAAACACCTTGCTAGCAATCAGGTAAATAACCTTATTTACTAATGGCTGACAAAGCTGTTGTAGTTGGACAGATTCATTGTCTGTGAAATCTTAATTGTGCCTTGCCATCTAAGTGAATGATTGCCATAGAGCACATCAATTTATTTATTTTTTTTATTATTATTATTCATAAAAAAATTTTGGATCAGGGACTCATCTGATCAGGAGAACAACGGAGGCTAGCTACAGAGGTAAAAGACACACACACACACACACACAAACAAACATAGACAAAAGATGGCATATATATTATAATTATAAAGAAACAGATGGTTAAATACCAACAAGGAAAGAGACTGCAAAGTATCATGTTTTCCCCAAAACAAATTCAAGATCCATAATGTTTGAGGTTGTTTATTATGGGTGTTATATTGTAAATTATTATTCCATAAAATATAAATTATATTTTGTTCATAAGAAGCATTCCTGCAGTGACTCTTTGTAAATGTATTATTTTGGGAACATAGTATTTGCCATTCAGAATCTAGAAATTCACAACACATGCCATTATCATTAGTGGATATAACATCTTTTAGTGACAAATAAAAGGAACTTATATCAGACCAGCCCAGTAGCCACTGTATTAAGATATTAAGCACTAGTTTGACCAACTAGCAGTCAGTCAAACAGTAAGCTAAAAAAGACAGGAACAGTCTAGAAGAAAGCTGGCTGGCCTCAGTATTTCAGAGTTTACATATAGCTCACAGTTATAAAACAGACAGTAGCAGCTGGGCCAAGACTTAAAGGAGAAGTCCACTTCCAGAACAACAACTCACAAATAATGTACTCACCCCCTTGTCATCCAAGATGTTCATGTCTTCAGTTGTGAAGAAATTATTTATTTTGAGGAAAGCATTTCAGGATTTTTCACCATATAATGGACTTCATTGGTGCCCCGATTTTGAACTTCACAATGTAGTTTAAATGCGGCTTCAAGGGGCTCTAAATGATCCCAGACTTTTTAAGCACAAAAGCTTGTGTAGCACAGGCTCTGCGATGCGCGTTCACGACACCACATACTATTGAATCACGTTGAAAGGTCACGTGGAGCGTAGGCAGAACTACAGACCCAGTGTTTACAAAGTGAATATGCAAAAACTAAGAAAGTGCAAGTCAACTTTCAAGTCAAATGCCGTTTACTAACAAAAAGGTACAATGATGTCGGATCATTCTGAAGTTGTAGGAGAAAATAACAGAGTTTTTCGACATACTCTACCTTTTTGAGCTGGAGTACACAGACGATGAACTTGTGATGATTCAAAGATGTGATTTGTAGTAGTGATGGGAAGTTAAGATCATTTTACAGACTCAGACCTTTGAGTCTTGTTCAGCAAAATGATCGAATCTTTTTTTAAGTCATTTTGTTCATTTAAGCAAAATCAGCATCATGTGACAGCCCCATAAGATGAACAAATGACTCTAAAAACGTGGAGACTCGACACAGGTGAACGAATTCCAGTACAGAACCTAATAGGATGTTGCACATGTGTGACTGAATGAATGAATCACTCCCTGAGACGACTCGTTCTTCTTGAGTCACATTAAAGATTCGTTCAAAATGAATGAATCGTTCAAGAACGACCCGTGGATGCGCATCTCAGAGCCTGTGCTACACAAGCTTTTGTGCATAAAAAGTATACAAATTTTTATTTTTCTAAAAAAATTACAGATCGTTTTGCTAGATGCCCTTTTTCTTCGGTTGGGATGATTTGGAGCCCTTTGAAGCTGCATTTAAACTACATTTTGGAAGTTAAAATTTGGGCACCAATGAAGTCCATTATGTGCAGAAAAATCCTGAAATACTTTCCTCAAAAGCTATAATTTCTTTACGACTGTAGACATGAACATCTTGGATGACAAGGGGGTGAGTAAATTAATTGTAAATTGTTGTTCTGGAAGTGGACTTCTCCTTTAATGCACAGTACCAAAGCAGCAAAATTGTTTTCAATATTAATAAAAATCAGAAATGTTTCTTGAGAGTCACATAAATTGTAATGATTTATTAAAGATCATGTGACGCTGACAACTGGAGTAATGATGAAGAAATGATTCTGCTTTGCATTACAGAAATAACATTACATTTTTAAAAATATTATATTGCACATATAACACATATGAATAACCCCCATATAGCATACATGAATCACCCCGGATCAGATCTATACAGGTGGAGTTGGGGAAGGTGGAGGGTTTGTGGAGAGCACTGTGAACTGCTACAGTAATCAAAAGCCAGATATCTGAATGTTGAGCAGTGAGCTCATTGGCTACTGATACAGGAGAGAACCAATCAGCTGCCATGTGACAGTGATGTTGCCCGGTCAGATTAAGCCAGGCCTATCAGACTGCACTATCTAGAGTTTCATTATTTATCTTTATTATCTTTATAAGCACTGTCTCTGTGTTGTGATACACTCAGAAACCAGATTGAAAATTGTCCAGGTATCCATTTGAGTTTAAGCAGTTGTTCAGCTGAATAAAAACAACCTTTTTTCAATAATCTTGCCTATAAAAGAAAGATATCAATATCAAATTGGTCTATAGTTGCTCCATATGGTGTTATCCAGATCAGTGCCCACACGGGCCGCCCTGGTATATTAGCGGCTGCCCAAGTATATTTGGTGACACATTTTTGTTTTTATTACTATTATCCTCTTGTATTTTTATTTTAATCCGCCCGAGATAATGAAACCATCCACGATCGATTAACTATGGGAAAATCTCCCCTCGGCCTATGCATTTGGTACTGTTTATTCTGTGTGCTCATGATCTGTCGACACTCCCACAGACAATCTCACATGCTCTGCAGAGACCCAGAGAGACAGGGTGGATATATTTCACAAAACCAGGTAAAGCAACTCTTTTTTCCTCACGTAACTGTTCTGACTTTGGTTTGACACATATGAATAACCCCCATATAGACCCCTCTGTGTCATTAATGTTAATCAAACCAAAACAGAGAAAAAAAAGTTGGTATGATTCTTTAGGGTCTTCATAAATTGTACCTGCAAAATTCTTTGGTTAGAATTCCTCAGTGGTTGTGTAAAACAGCACCGTTTTTACCTTGTTAAAAACAGCTGTTCACAGCAACCCATTTCAGTGCATGTCTCTTTAAATGCTAATGAGCTCTGCTCACCCCACCCCTCTCTTGCATTTTTTTTTTTTTATTTATTTGGTGATGTGTTACCATCAAAGAACTAATGTGTCCTTAGTGGCTCTGAGAATCTTATGCAAACTTTTAAAACTTATGCAAGTTTTATGCAAACTATTAAACTTCATCATCACACTGGAAGCGTAGAAGGTGTGAAACCAGCCTTATGTTCACTTTTACATAACTACAAATCTCCTGCTTTGCTTATGAGACATTGTTGCTACAGCTGCTTGAGCATGGAGAAAATGTGTATTGATGACTGAAATATGCTAATATGGGACAGTCAATCAGTGGTCGTGGATGGGGCCAAAATCAAAACAGCTTGGTAACTGAGGCTGTTTAGGGTTTTTTTGGGCATTAAAAAAAGGAGTGAATGGATTTTTTTCATTGTTAGGTGCCTAGCCTGTAGGGTTTATATTCAAACTGCATGTAAAAGTGAATTTTTATTCAATGTCCCCTTTAAAGACCCTTTCGACAACTAAACGTTTTAATACAATACAGTTCATTAACTGCTTTGTATTGTAAAATCAGAGATTTTATTGTTACGTTTACCTCCCATTAGTCTTTACTTATAACTACAAACTGAGCCTCAAACAACAACCACAAGGGATCACTGCAACCTGCAGGCAGGTGAGTACTTCATGGTTTAAGCTAGATTTAACTGTCCTTACCCTACATGAATAATCATAGGGTTAAAGAAGTTGACTGAGTAAAGTCAGAGAAGAGCAGAAGCAGGAGACAAAGTGATGATGATAAAGAAAGAGCAGTTTATTGATTAATCTTAGTTGTGTATGTTTCATTGATCAGATGTTTTCTGATGAACACAAATCCAACCAGCAGTGTTTTACCAAACTGATTCACAATAACATCCCATAAACCTTGAATTCACATATACATTCACTCATAAAACAATAGAAAACAATAATATAAATGACCAATCTATACATCAATCAATGAAATGAGTATATAAATGGTTAAAATGATTATAAATGATTAAATGGAATAATAAAACGATTAAATCATAAATTATTATAAATGAATGAAACAAATGAAGAATAAAAGAAAGTGAGTAAAACAACACAAATGTATGGTTGCTCTCTTAAAGCAAAACACACAGTTTGCATCTGAGGATCTCTAGATCCTTCATTAAACTAAGTGAACTATTCTCAAATTGTGATTTATTTCTGTTAAATTTGGCTTCTGTCTCTTCCTGACCATTGTTGAATTGGATCATGATAGTGAGGTTTGTGTCTTTTTGTTTTCCTTGGGAATGAGAGCAGAGAATTCAGAGATCTTTTAAACTGGGTTCCCTGTTACATGTTACGGATATTTTCTTAGAGTATTAAATTATTCATAACAATATTTATCAATGTTTCCAACAGACTTACAGTCTATGTGTGGCAGCATTTACCACTGGAAAAATGCAGATATTTAAATAAGTATATATTGCAATATTCATATGCCTGTATAGAAGGAAATGTTGACTGTAGATGAGTTTATTTGAGCTGATGTTCTGTTTTTATGTGTTTGTGTAATCATGTGTAGTCATAACCACACCAGATATACAAAGAGTTTATTAAAAAATTGTATTCTGTAATTAACTAATTGCATAATCATTGATAATGTTTAAGTAAATAATGTATAAGTAAATGGTCATTGTACATGTGCCTACTTTTATAGTTAAAGTTTCACCCATTTCACATAATTTTAAAAGTGTAATAGGTTTATAGTATTTATGTTGATGCTGCTTTTTTTATTTAGAATGAAACTATTGAAAAGAAGAGGGAGTGCCTCCTTAGGGCACTCTGTGTCTATCTGAACGAAGATCCGAGCAGTCTCTTCCACGAGTATCTGGTAGGTAATACTAACAATTACTGCAGCAGTAACGGTATCCTGGGGCTTTTAATAATATCACAATATCCATTTAACATTGTGGGATGTGGCTTGTAGGAATGGCAATTTTGGTCTAGACCAAAATCATGTTTCTGATCATTTAATCTTACAAATTTAAAAATTATAATCTTATAAAAGTAGAATTTATGGCAGAGTTGCTATATTAGATGACATCAGATCATACAGGTGTAATTAATGAAGTGGCCAGTGAGTTACAAATTGTGAGAAATTAAGTTAGTAAAGCACTATTTTAAAACATTTATGGAGAAAATTGCAATGCAAATGAGCTCTTTGGAAATATTTCATTGGCTGGTGACTTCATTGTTGTCTTTTTTGTTTTTGTGTGTGTGTGTGTGTGTGTGTGTGTGTGTGTGGAAAGGATTCAGATGGCAGTGCTGCCCAGAGGGACCTTGAACAAATTGTCTTTGGCATCTACAGTATTAATGCTGAGGGAGGGGATGCCACCAACATTCCAGTTGATGTTGGAATAGTGATTGAGGGTGTTGAAGTGCTTCAGGACTTGGGAGACATCGCTTCTGCATGTGCACTCTTAATGGGGGTCATATATGCAATGAACCTCAGTTATCCTCAGGAACTGAAAACGTTCTTTGAGGTGCTTCAGAAAATCTTCTTCCAGCTGGATGCTACCAGACTCTCAACCAAGGTACAGATGCTTAAAAACAAACTGTATGAGTGAACCAACATTGAGCGTGTGGGCGTTTAACATGAAGGCCTGCTCTGCACTTGAAACAATTTAATTGAAAAACACTTAAGTTTACATACCTTTTTTTTTTTTTCTTTCTTTTTTGTGTGACACACACCACTTTTCTGGGTGACATGTTTCTTTGTCATGTGAAGCGTGTCCAGTTTTTTTCTATAGCATTAATGCTGAGGGAGGTGATGCCAAAAAAGCATGTACAGATGCTTAAAAAACTGTATGAATGAACCAACATTGAGCACTTAAAAGTTTATGGCGTTTAACACAAAGGCCTGCTTTGCACTTGAAACCATTTAATTTAAAATCACTTGAAAGTTTATATACTTTTTTTTTGTTTTGTGACACGCACCACTGTTCTGGGTGACATGTTTCTTTGTCATGTAAAAGTGTGTCTAGATTTTTTTGGTTTTTCTAGAGCTGCTTTCTGCTGAGGGAGGTCATCACTCCATTTGATGTTGGATAGTGATTGAGGGTGTTGAAGTGCTTCACGACTTGGGAGTTTATATATCTTTTTTTATTTATTTCTTTTTTTTGGTGTGACATGCACCACTGTTCTGGGTGACATTTCTTTGTCATGTAAAGTGTGTACAGATGTACAGATGCTTAAACTGTATGAGCGTTTGTGGCATTTTACATAAAGGCCTTCTTTTTTTGTGACATGCACCACTGTTCTGGGTGGCATGCATGTAGTGTCCAGAGTTGTTGTTGTTGTTGTTTTTTTGTTTTAAAGATAAAGATAACCAAATTGGAATGCTGCCACTCATGGGTATGTTTAACAGTTTTTTTTTTTTCCTTTTGTAAAACAGAATTTGATAAACAGTTGTGTTGCTGATAAACCCTTGTGTTGGTGAATAAAGGAACTAACAAATGTTGAATTGAGTTTACTGAAGTAATTTGTGTGGAACCTGTTGACAAACTACAGTTAATTCATCCTAACTAGTAAAAATTAAAGTTAGTTAAAGCATTTTATTTTGATTAATTAAGCTTGAATTGAATGTTTTGTTGTAAAGTCATTAGTTTACTTTGAATAGACAAATATGTAATATGCAACTTCTAAACAAATTTTGTTAGTCCATATAACATAACTCACTTTAGTTAGTTAAACTCAAACGTCTCGTGTTTAGCTAAAATGAGTGATATTAGTTGGCTTGAATCAAAAATGTTATTTCTCCCTAAAACAACCCCATTAAGTTAGATAAACTTGAAATATTTATTTTTAAGTTTCATAATTAAATTTTGTGGAACCTGTTGACAAGAAAAAATTAATTAAAGTCAATGTTTAATTTTTTTGAGTGTGGACCACAAAATCAGTCTTAAGTCGGTGGGGTATATTAGTGGCAATAGCAAAATACATTGTATTGGTCAAAATTATAGATTTTTCTTTTATGCCAAAAATCATTAGGATATTAATTAAAGATCATGTTCCATGAAGATATTTTGCAAAGTTCCTACTGTAAATATATCAAAACTTCATTTTTGATTAGTAATATGCATTATTAGGGACTTAATTTGGATAACTTTAAAGGTGATTTTCTCAATATTTAGATTTTTTTGCACCCTCAGATTCCATATATTCAAAGTTCAAGTTGTATCTCGGCCAAATATTGACCTATCCTATCCTAATAAACCACACAACAATGGAAAGCTTATTTTTTTAGCTTTCAAATGATGTATAAATCTCAGTTTCAAAAAAAAAAAAGACCCCTATGACTGGTTTGGTTGTCCAGGGTCACATATACATCTTTTTTATTTTTTATTTTTTGCGATAACAACTGGCTGGATGTAGATTATCCCACTTATTACACAGCTGCTTGCCATAAAAGTAAATAATTACACACGAAACACTGATCTGAGTTGAAACATTTGAATGCAAAAATTCCATGAAGAAATCAGTTGCTATAAAACTGGTTTTGAAAGCAAATGACTGGACAGTTATGACAGGAAACACTGGCATCTAACAATGCCTCGAAAAAAAAAACAATTCATCTTAGAAAATAAAATATATGCATGAACCTAAATAGGATATAAATCAGTTAAGAATAGTCCTATTCTGTCCTAAACTCCTGAAACATTGTTGTCTCATTTTAGAGCAGTCAGTGCAATTTATGATAGAAGTCAATTAAATCTGTATGTGTATGTGTGTGTGACAAAATTCAGATGTAACCCCTTTGTAATCATTAACTTTATCAAAAGTAATTGTAATTTAATAAAAAAAAAAAAACTCAGTAATTGTAACTAACATTTATGACATTTATTTTGTAATTAAATTACGAATGTAATTCCATTGCATGTAACTAGTTACTCCCCAGTACTGATTATAGCCCAGGACGTGTGCAAAGCACTTTCCTTTTATCATCACTAAAAAAGCCTCACTTTATCACAATGTCACAAAGTTCCATTATAATCAATTAATCTCTCTAAACTACACAATGTGTAGCAGCAGTACATATGTCTTGGTGATAATATATGTTATATGTGCAGCAGCAGTATTTCGCACATGCTCACAGCAGCATGTTGTGGATGTATTGGCAGTAGCAAGGCTCGGTACTTGCTCTGCCGCAGCAGCAGCATAGCAAATCCAAGACTAAACACATTAAAGTGCCCTTATTATGGATTATAAAAGGTTTATATTTTGTTTTGTGAGTCCCCAACAAGAAGCTGACATGCATGCAAGGTCAAAAAACACTTTTATTGTCTTATAATATGCATTTATTTTTACCTTATTTGCTCAACGACTCCCAAATGATTCGTTAATATGAATAATTTGTCCAAACCACTCCTTTGCTGGCACTAATCTGCCGTGATTGGTCCGACGGCCCAGTCTTTTGTGATTGGTTTAACCACGGAACGCCCATCACCGTTACTCTAGCCCACAACACCCAAACAGCCACAGTATATGTGTCAACCCAACGCAGAAATGTATTGATAAAGCACTGCAGCTTGTACACCAATGTATTGTTCTATTCTTTGTCAGAACTTCAAGTAATAACAATGACATTCACTATTCATCAACACATTTCTAGACAATAGCGAGAGATCAGATAAAGCTGTCAGCCGGTTAGCCACAGACCTACGAACACAAACACACACAACTAAATACGTATTTTGCATGATAAAGAGTAACGTTACATGAGAGCAACAAGTTTTAAAGGATTACTCCACTTTCAGAATAAAAATGTCCTGATAATTTACTCACCCTTATGTCATCCAAGATGTTACACAACACACAACTACGTATTTTAAACAATTGCTAGAAAATACAACCATCAATTATTAATCACACTTACAGGTAGAGGTTCAGAGGAGCAAGCTGGTCCAAATAAACTGGGCACAAATCCATCTTTTAAGAGCAAGCCTTTGGTGAATCCCGCATTGTACTTAGGATACAGCGTCTTCTCGACATGACGTAAACCACATGGAAATTTTACTGTGCTTGTGGGTGGACATTATGCAAATGTGTTACTTCATGATGTACAGCCATAACAGAAGAAGATTCGAATTCCTGATGACTCGTTCAGGCAATTGTGCGCCGACTCTTGTTTTTTGATTGTTGTATCTGCTGGCTATGTTGAGGTGCCATTTCCCAAACAATCTCACAAGGGGGAATATTAATAATGAACCATGAGAGAGAATCGGAGGAGCACCAGAGGACGACTTTTAAACTGAGGGAATTAATTAAATTGATCAGAAAACAAGGGGATATGAACAAGAGAATAATACAACTGTTAAGATAATTAATTGCTTTGAATGATTTTTATTCGGAATTAAATTCTGTTATGGATGATTTGGACATGATAAACTCCAGACCACTGCTCTCGCCTCGGGGGGTTATTAAGCTGTAAAGTGTTGGTGAGAGGTGAGAGCAGCTCAGACCGAATATTGTAAAGGGGATGCATTTGCAACATGGTTGCAAATGGACTTCCTAAGATGATTGCTTGTATTTTATTTTTCTTTGCTATAAAAGATGTATTGCATTTAATTGCAGAAGTATAATGTTGCAGAATAGAAGAATATGCTTTGCTTAAGATACTAGAAGAGTTACGAAAGTTAATGATAAGAATGGGTTTGTCTGATTGTAACTGAAGATAATGTGTTTGTACATTCTGAATTTGTGATACTCATGGTGATGCTGCAGTTTCCAGGTTGAACTTGTGAATGTGAATGTGTATTTGTATGTACCAAATGTGTGACTTATATGGACATGCAAGGAGGAGACATTGTGATGCTTATGGCAGACTATAAAATGCCAGTTCTTGATCTTCTTCCTTGCCACACTTCGGGTGAAGACTTTCTCGCTGTTATTTTGAATTTATTGCTTATGAGTTATTGTTTTATTAAACCGAAACCATTTCTGATAGTGATTCGCTTAAACTTTTATTATAACAAGACTCAGAGTGATTTATTTATCATAACCTATTATCTGAACCTGAAAGAATTCTTATCGCAGGAACTAGGAACGGCTGTAGTTCTAACTACATTAACTAAACTAAATTAGCTTCTACTTCAGAGTAGGAACTACCTGAGATTAAGTATATGCTGATTGCCTAAACACATACGAAACACAGGCTAACCAGCACATACATTTTGTCACCAGGGCTTATAGACAAAACAAACAAGAAGCCTCTTAGATGGGTTTGCCTTTATTTTTATTTCTTTAAAATAAATGTTGTACACATATCACCATGGGCTCTCATTTCCACATATTTAGGTAGAAGGCAAAAATATAACTCAAACAGAGCAGAATGACAAAAATGACTATTCACACAAGTAAGGAAAGTAACATTATACACATGAATCTGAGTGAAAATATTGATATAAAAGCTATAATTCAGATGAACATTGAATATAATTAACAGAAAATCAAAAGAAACCTACCTCTCCCAAGAGGTTACATTACAAAAGGAAAGAGAAAGAGACCCAAACAGGAAGTTAAGTCTGCTTGTGATATAACATAGATATGTTTACAGTCTGTATATAAATCTGCATATATATATATATATATATATATATATATATGTGTGTGTGTGTGTGTGTGTGCATAAATGTTTTTGGAAATCCAAGACCCTAAGAAGTTGCCTTTGCCTAGATGTCAAAGGTGTTTTCCCACTCCCACTGTGTTTTGGTGTAACTAACCTTATGTCAGGGTTAACATAGACTTTTTTTTTCTTTATCTCTTTTCAGAAACGGGCCTCTGTATACAAAGAGTTTCTTAAAAGACACGTATTTCATTATACAGAAATATAACACACTTCTAGATACTTTTAAAACCCAGTATAACCCAACCACGTCAGATTTACTCAGAACTTAATAAAGAACAAAGCAAACATAAATGTAAATCAGAAAACTACTGAAATAGCCTATGAAAACATTAATGTAAGTAAACACATTAGCATGTTTCTCACTCTTAGTATCTGCTGCAGATGAAGTTGAGTTTGTGAGATTCAGGAAGGCTGATCCAGCGCTGATCTCCTCCAGACTGAACTGCTCCTTTTCTGTTCTCGAGGCTGCAGTTTTCCCGTGTCATTCCGTTCCCTGGAGCCCAGTTGTGATAGCACATGGTCTCTCCACTCACCCAGAGCCACATGTTCATGCTGCAGTAGTTGTGTAAACCCAACCACACCGCCGCAGTAGACGCCCATTTAACCACGTTCATCACACCACGCTGAATCTCTTCTGAATGAACCGAGACCAGATCCACATGATTCTGTCTGCAGTAACTCAGACCTTCAGACCACGTCAGATTCTCTTTGATCAGAACCAGTTTATCTGGAAACGAAACAAACCACAAGCAGAAACTAGAGAGAGACTGATCAAAAACAACATGCAGAACAAACACTGTGGATGAATTTGTCATGTAAGACATATAGTGTGAACTTTAGGAGATCTGGAGGTGATGATGGATTGTGTGTTTTGTGAGGATCTACTCACCTTCATGACACACAAAAGGAAACTGATTGGTGCAAACGTTGTCATACCACTGTCCCTGAGTCTGCACTACAATCACTGCACAGTTTTCAACACCTCCAACATTATTAGGTTCACCATTGTACCAGAATCTGAATGAGGAGTTGCTCTGATCTGACCACTGCCATGAGTCTCTGAACAGACTGATCCAGACGTATGATCCAGATACATTTCTATCACTAATGAACTGCTCAACCTGTTGATTCTCATTCTGGTTTCTCACACTGACCAGATCGATGTGATTCTGTCTGCAGTAACTCTTTAGCGTCTCTCCAGTTCATTGTCTGATTGACAAAAACGAGTCCTGTGTTTGCTTTAAGAAAAACAAATGAGAAAAAGATTCATGAGTCTGTTCATTATTCTTACATTTCTTTATGGTTTAGATGTGAACAGGAGCAGCGGTGTAAACATCAGAAACGCGTCATTCATAGATTTGATCTGCTTCTACAGCTGGTGATATATTGAATATTCACAATGTTCAAGATATGTTATATTATACCATGATTTGTCTAAAAACTTGTTTCTGATTGGCTGGAACATGAGCATTCAAACCATTAAATGAAACACACATACTGTCAGTCACACACAAAGAAACATTTAGAAGCACAGAAACATCATGTCATTTCTGTGTTTTATTATAAAATAGCTTCAATATCGAATCGCTACATTACATTTCTCAGCAACAAATGGACTATCATTCCTACATGGACCAGACTCAAGTTAATCTACATATGAAAAACAAAGCCCTTGTAGGTTTGTGTTGAGACACTAAAAAAAAAAGGCTGAAAATATCGAGCTAATCCACCTTTAGTCACTGCTGTGTCACGCCTGGTTTTGGGGATTGTTTCATCATCCATCCATCATCAAGTCCAATAATGCTCACAAATCTGTGTTTTTAGAACAGTAAAAGCTTTTTGTACTGTAGGCGCAATGTTACGTTAAGTCACATTTATCATAAAACACAGATAAAGGCATATATAACCCCACTTTATTAGTATTTAAATAGTATACGTTTATGTTAAACTTTATTCTCGTTCAGATCAGTGGCGGCTCGTCAGGGGGAGGCACAGCTTCCCCAAAATTTTGAGGAGAAAATGAGAGGATTTACAGTTAATAAAGTTCACAATTCATTTCAGTTAATGTGTATTTTTGTTAGCTTTAATACCATAACATGTTACTGAATTTGGACAGCGCCGCTTTTCCATCTCTAATGTGCCAAATCTGCTGATTTAATTACAACCGCTAAGTGATAGAGAAGGGCAGGGGGAGGCCTGGGCAGAGCTGAGCTCTACAGTGACCGGGAGGGGACCTGTTACAGATCTGGGCTTCGTTTCCCAAAAGCATCGTAAGCCTAAGTACATCGTAGACCCATTGCCACCAATGGAGCTACGATCAACTTAAGCTTACGATGCTTTTGGGAAACGCAGCCCAGGTCGTGAACCGTGGACCGCTCACCACCAGATGTCGCTCTCACTCTGTTTATACACACGGACTGTTGCACTACACCCCGGACTACATTCCCCATCAGCCATTGCACTTCACCCGCGTCCAATCAGAGACACTATTTATACCCCGGTCTTCCTGTGACTCACTGCAGAGTATTGAATTGCCTTGCATTCCTACTAAGCGTTTTCCTTGTAACCTGTGTCTTGTTTTCTTGTTTTTGCCTTTCGGAACTCTCGCCTGTCTGACCACTCTACTGCTTCGCCCATACGGATTACATTCGCCGCTGGATTGACCCTCGCCTGTCTCGGATTACTCTTGTCTCGCCGTCCATACTCCTGTCTGCCGTTGTTTAACCCTGCCTGCCTGACCATGTGTATGTCTCGTCCCTACAATAAAAGTTTGCATATGGATCCGCTCGTCTCTCATCTTGCTCCTTCTGTTACAGAATAGTCGGCCAATAAAGGATCCAGCAACTTCTCATCCGGATGCCACGCAGGTATGGACTCTACAAAACTGTTGTTAGCCCTCGAGCAGGGCACACGAACACTCGAGGGCTACATTCGAGAGTACTTGGACGTTGCTAATTTTTCAGATCTCCCGGACTGTGTGTTAATAGACCTTTTCATTGAAGGAGTTAACCAACCACTCCAGTCAAAACTCAGTCGCGAGGGTCCGTGTTCATCATTTCGTTTATTCATGGACTTTGCTCTGTTGTGTGTGGGCTCGTCGTTTACTGTGGGGGTCGCGGAGGAGGAACGCGACAACGCGGTTATGGCAGCCGCGCACCCCGCTCACAAAATGGCGGCCGCGCCGGAGCGTGACGCCACGGACACGCTGGCCGCCTGGCTCCTTCGTGAAATGGCGGCCACGCTGGAGCACGCTCAAACTATGGCGGCTGCGTCGGAGCGCGTTCACACCATGGTGGCGACGGCGGAGCCCGTTTACAAAATGGCGGTGAAAACAGAGCTCTGTCACGTCACAGCTGCCATACCAGAGCCATATGAAGTTGCAGCTGCGTTTCCTGTCAAGTCAAGTATCCAAGTCAAGTCAAGTTGCAGCTGCGTTTCCTGAGTCAAGTCAAGTTTCCAAGTCAAGTCAAGTTACAGCAACATTTCCTGAGTCAAGTCAAGCTGCAGCTGTGTTTCCCGAGTCAAGTCAAGTTTCTAAGTCCAGTCAAGTTGCAGCTGTGTTTCCTGAGTCCAGTCAAGTTGCGGCTGTGTTTCCTGAGTCAAGTAGAGTCATAGCTGCCACTCCAGAGTCCAGTCAAGCTTCCAAGTCCAGTCAAGCCAAAGCCATCATTCCTGAGTCAAGCATGGTCACGGGCGTCTTTCCTTCAGGGTCAAGCAAGGTTTCACCCGAGCGCCCAGAACCACCGTACAAGATGGCCACCATGCCAGAGCCTGTCACAAAGATGGCCGCCACGCCAGAGCCTGTCGCAAAGATGGCCGCCATGCCAGAGCCTGTTGCAAAGATGGCCACCACGCCAGAGCCTGTCGCAAAGATGGCCGCCATGCCAGAGCTGGTCGCAAAGATGGCCGCCAAGCCACGTCAGCCAAGCCAGCGCCCGCTAACGCCACGTCAGCCAAGCCAGCGCCCGCTAACGCCTCGTCAGCCAAGCCACAGCCTGTTAACGCCATGTCAACCAAGCCACGGCCTGTTCTTGTCATGTTTTCTGCTCCTGAGTCTGCACCCATCATGGCCGCCCTTCCTGAAGCGGTTCCTGAGTCAAGTCACATAACAGTGGCTGTTCCTACTAAGTCTAGTCAAGTCACAGCCGGGGTCCTTGAATCAAGCAAAGTTCAAGCTATGGTTCCCGAGCCAAACCGATTCAAAGCTGCCGCTCCTGAGTCAAGCAAAAACAAAGCTGCCACTCCTGAGTCAAGTAACGTCAAAGCCGGTGTTCCTGAGCAAAGTACGGTCAAGACTGAGGTTCTTGTGTCAAGCAAAGTCAGAACGGATCCTCCCGAGTCAAGTCAGGCCGCAACTGGTCTCCACGAACCAAGTCAAGTCACTGCCGATCTCCAAGAACCAAGTCAAACCACAGCTGTCCTTCACGACCCAGGTCAAATCACAGCTGATCTTCACAAGTAAAGTCAGGCCTCAGCCAGTCACCACAAATCAAGTCAAGCCACAGGTGATCTTCATGAGCCAAGTCAAGTTATTGCTGCTGTCCCAGAGCCAAGTCACGTCTCATCTAACTGCCCAGAATCGAGTCACGTCCCGCCTGACCTTTCAGAGCCTCGCCATGTCTCATCTGTCATCCCAAGGTCTCGGCCTATCATGATGGCCAGCGTGCTGGACACACCCCTAGTGTCAGTGAGGGCAGCAAACATCCCAGTGGCGTCAACACCTTCTAGATCCACCACTAAAGAGGTCCTGCCACCCGCCACTGCTCTTCCCTTTATGGCGGTTGCCATCTGGTGTGTATGGGCTGCACACTGCACCCCTGAGGTCACGTCTGTTCACAAGTCTGCTCCTGAGGTCACGTTTGTTCACAAGTGTGCTTCTGAGGTCACGTCTGTTCACAAGTTAGCCTCTGAGGTCACGTCTGATCACAAGCCTGCTCCAGAGCTGCCGTCTGATCACAAGCCTGCGCCAGAGCTCCTGTCTGATCACAAGCCTGCTCCAGAGCTCCCGTCTGATCACAAGTCTGCCTCTGAGGTCACGTCTGATCACAAGCCTGCTCCAGAGCTGCCGTCTGATCACAAGCCTGCGCCAGAGCTCCTGTCTGATCACAAGCCTGCTCCAGAGCTCCCGTCTGATCACAAGTCTGCCCCAGAGGACCCGTCTGGTCTCAAGTCTGCTCCAGGGGTCCCGTCTGGTCCCAAATCTGCTCCGGAGGCCTTCCCCGTCGGAGAAGCTGCGCCAATGCCTCCAGAGGAGTCTGCGCCAGCTGTAGAACCTCTTATGGAGGGAGCGTTAACCTTTAAACTCTCTGCTTCTCCCTTTATTCTGTCTGCCTCCTCTGTCCCTGTTCTCCCCAGGTCCCAATCCATGATGCGGGTTCCTGCTCAGCCCTGGAGGGCACTGGCGCCTCCTGTTCCGCCCTGGAGGGCCTCGGTGCCTCCTGCTCCGCCCTGGAGGGCTCTTGCGCCTCCTGCTCCGCCCTGGAGGGCTTCTGCGCCCCCTGCTCCGCCCTGGTGGACTCCGGCCCCGCTTGGTTGGGCTCCTGCCCTGCCGGTTCCGCCTCAGTCACTTGGTCCTCCATATGGACCTGGCCCTCCGGCCCTTGCCCTGTCTAACCCCCGCCCCACCGCTCCCCCGGACTATGGCTTGTTTGGAGCGTCTGGAAGCCGCTCTTTGGGGGGGGCTCTCTCACTCTGTTTGTACACACGGACTGTTGCACTACACCCAGGACTACATTCTCCATCAGCCATTGCACTTCACCCGCGTCCAATCAGAGACACTATTTATACCCCGATCTTCCTGTGACTCACTGCCGAGTATTGAATTGCCTTGCATTCCTTCTAAGCGTTTTCCTTGTAACCTGTGTATTGTTTTCTTGTTTTTGCCTTTCGGAACTCTCGCCTGTCTGACCACTCTACTGCCTCGCCCATACGGATTACGTTCGCCGCTGGATTGACCCTCGCCTGTCTCGGATTACTTGTCTCGCCGTCCATACTCCTGTCTGCCGTTGTTTGACCCTGCCTGCCTGACCATGTCTATGTCTCGTCCTTACAATAAAAGTTTGCATATGGATCCGCTCGTCTCTCGTCTCGCTCCTTCTGTTACAGGACCTGATTGGTTCACTTAATTTTGTCGTGGCCACGACATGTAAACTCGTGGGAACGTGACATTATGTCGTGACCACGAGATATTAATTCGTGGGAAAGTCATATTATCTTGTGGGAACATCATATTATGTCGTGGCCACGAGATCATTTTGTCGAGGTAACAACATCCTTATGTCGTGGCCACGAGATGCTATGATGAGAGAACAACATTCATTTCTCGTGGCCACGTCTTCTTATGTTGAGGAAACAACATGCATTTCTTGTGGCCATGAGTTTAATGCATAAACAAACCTGCGTTACCATAGTAACCCAGGATTATCAGAGATAGGTTTATTAATATTTTATTTTAAATAAAGAAATTATATTGTTGTAGAAATTAATACAATATTAAATGATTATATTAACATTTAGCAGACGATGCTGTCTACGCAAATGTTGTCTGTGCAAGGTGTAGACGGCATTCAAAAGAAGTTTATCATGAATAAATATTACATAAAGTACATCAAATAAAATAGCCCTACAAGAAACATATTATGCATCCCACAGTCTTGTCCATTATCTGATCCTCTTTTTTCCTGTAATATTTGTATCATTCGTTCATATTCATTATTTTTCCCTTCATTACGATCTCTTTAATTAACGTTTTGAATGTAAATGATACTGTAAAAGTTCTATGACTGGGATTTTTACTGGAATGCAGTGAATTTAACATATCCTTCTATTAACTGATCCCCTTTTTTCCGTATTTGTATTATTATTATTATTATTAGTCTATTATTATTGGTTATATTTTTATTTTCGTTTATATTCGTTTTTCCCCCTTCATTTTGATCTCTTTACATGGAAATGATACTGTAATGCTCGACATATGCTATATGACTGTTTTTTACTGGAATGTAGTTTAAAGGTTGAATTGAACATATATTTTATTTTATTTCATGTAATTAATAGACTAGCCTATATAAATACTATAGTGTTTCACTGAGGAATGAATCATTCACGTTTCATTTGTAAATGAAAGTTCATTTATCGTCACACACGCGCATAAATACAATCAAAAAGTCAAAACTTTGTTGGCATAATTGTCAGACGTTAAAAAATATAGCCCTAACCAGTTATTAAAATAGTAATAGCCTAATAATAATAAATTATAAGTGACTTAGATCTATTTTTTTTATATTTATTGTGTATCTCTTTACCTAAATAACATTCTGTATATGCTGGTATTTGCCATATATTTTGCAAATATTGTAAAAGACAATTATGCCAATAAAGTTTTGACTTTATGATTGTATTTATGCCCTTGTGTGACCATAAACGATATACAAATGAAAAATATGTGAATGATTCACTCGTCAATGAAACACTATTTATATAGGCTATCTATTAATTAGGCGAAATAAAAAAATATATATATGTTGAATTCAACCTATAAACTACATTCCAGTAAAAATCCCAGTCATATAGCATAATCTGTCATGACTGATATGGGAGACTCAAATGCGGGGCAAAATAGGTTTATTGAAAAAAACACAAACAAACACAATATTCAAGGAAAATAGTCCTCCCAGCGCTCCACCCTGGAGGTAATCTGGGGAAAGCAAAAAACAAAACAAAACAAAAACTCACAGTCCAAAAGCGCACAGGGAGGAACTCGACCCGTTAGGCAAAACTCACGGAGGATGACGAGGCGCGGGGAGAGAATCTCGTCCCGGCGTAGAACACTCCCAACCGCAACAAACAGAGAATCCCTGGGGAGCGATCTCGACCCAGCGTTGAACAATCACAGCAGTAACAAACGGAGAATCCTCGGGGAGCGATCTCAACCCGACGTGAGGAAGCACACTGAGGATGACACGGCACGGAATGCAGAGCTGCAACACCATCAAACTAGGAACGTTCCCTGTAGGTTCTCTTTTTAATAACCTACAGGGAACGTTCCCAGAACGTTCCCTGCAGGTTATTTTTAGTTGTCATATCCGTGTAAATTAATGAAAACTTGGCAGATCTTTCTGATCATTCTAATGCTAAAATGTATTCTTTTTCATCATAAACAAACTATTTTTTGCAGAATTTCATGTCTGAAATAAGCGTTTAATAAAGGGTAGACATCAAAGTGGTCAAATCGCATTATAATTATAGTATAATTCCAATTAAGCCAAGGTTAAGCATAGTCAGAAAATCATATCATTAACACTGGGTTTGTTTGTATATTTCTTTTCTGCGCGCCTCTGATATGCACGCGCTTCTCCAGCACGCGCTCAATTCTGCCTTCCACAGAAAGCCGCGCACTCGCGTAATTTAAAAATTAACGGTCATTTCGTTTTACTGACTAACATTCGTTGATTGATCGCTTTAATGAATAATTACTTATAATTAATATATATACGAGAGTAAATATTGTGATTTCAGGGAAATTTGACACGTCTAATTGAAGAGAACATGATGTTAACGGAGAAGTTTTTGTGTACTGACCAAAAGAGAGAAGCACATCGTCGTTAATTCAGTGGTAAGAAACGAATGTAATATTATTCTAAGTAAAGTCAAATAAATGTTATTCGTTTTCAATGTCTGTAAAAATAAAATTCACATTTTTAAAATCCAATATTTTGTTAAAGTCAGTGTTATTTGGTGCTTTAATAAACAAAATCTGGGTTATGGTACTTCTAATCTTATATATTAATGAATAAAACAAATCTAAGATATTAAAGGATAATTTAATGTCATTTTATGGTGGCTAAATGTGCTCTAAATATCTGTAAGGATTAAACAATAGTTTAAAACAAGACATGGTTTGTAGTAGTGATTATTGAGGTCCACATCCGTCCGTCTTCCATGCTGCTTACTACGGGACGCGGGAGTGCTGACATACGGCAGCGGTATCGGAGTGAAGAGGTTAGGAGAACGTTCTGGGAACCTTCAGAGAACTTTCAGGGAACCTTCTAGGAGCATAAATAGAACGTTCCCTATTGGTTAGCCAGGAAAGTTTTCTTAACGTAAATAGAACGTTCCCTGTAGGTTAGGGGAACGTTCTGGAAACCTACAGGGAACGTTCCGGGAACATTCTCAGAACGTTGCGAGAACGTTCCCGGAACGTTCCCGATAGGTTCCCAGAACGTTCCCCTAACCTACAGGGAACGTTCTATTTACGTTAAGAAAACTTTCCTGGCTAACCAATAGGGAACGTTCTCGGTAACGTTCTGGGAACGTTCTGGGAACCAAAACCTAACGTTCCCAGAACGTTCTGGGAACCAAAAATTGTTAGCTGGGAGGTTCCCAGAACGTTCCCCTAACCTACAGGGAACGTTCTATTTACGTTAAGAAAACTTTCCTGGCTAACCAATAGGGAACGTTCTCAGTAACGTTCTGGGAACCAAAACCTAACGTTCCCAGAACGTTCTGGGAACCAAAAATTGTTAGCTGGGTATGGGCAAAGAGCAAAAAATAACAAAAGCCAAAGGCGAGAAGAAAAATTGCAGAGAATAAACAGGACTAGACTAGACTTGGCAAGAGATCAAAACGGACTGACACAGGACAGAGGGGATGAGAGTTTAAATAGAGAGGAAGAAATTAGCAGAGAACGAAAACAGGTGTGAATGTGAAAATGGGAAACGAGAAACAGCTGGAGGGAGACACGGGGCGAGGAGAGTGACGTAGTCACAGCGCACGTGGCGAGATGACAACAAAAACACAAACAGACACACAGACAGGAAAAACCCCGACAGAGCCAGGATCAAGACATAATGCTTTATTGGCACGTCGAACATTTAGTATTACATTCAGAACGTTAAAAGAGATCGAAATGAAGCAAAAAATAACAAATATAAACGAATAATTCAAATATTATGGAAAAAAGAGGATCAGTTAATGAACAAGACTGGGATGCATAAAATGTTTCTTGTAGGGCTATTTTATTTGATGTACTTTGTCATATTTATTAATGATAAACTTCTTTTGAATGCCGTCTACATTGCACACAACATTCACGTAGACAGCATCGCCTATTGTTAATATAATCATTTAATATTGTATCAATGTCTATGACAATATAATAATTTCTTAATTCAAAATACAATAATAAACCTATCTCTGATAATCCTGGGTTACTATGGTACCGAAGGTTTGTTTATGCACTAAACCCAGGGCCACGAGAAATGCATGTTGTTCCCTCAACATAAGACATGGCCATGACATAACCTCGACAAAATGATCGCGCGGCCACAACATAATATGGCGTTCCCTCGAGTTAATATGATGTTCCCACTAATTAATATCTCATGGCCACGCCATAATGTCACGTTCCCACGAGTTTACATGTCGTGGCCACGACAAACTTAAGTAAACCGAAGGTGTCCCCTGGCGGTCACCGTAGAGCGCTTGCGCCTCTGTTGGTAAAAAAAAAACAATTTGCCAATCACCATCGAGTGTTCACTTTGAGTGCTGAGGAGTGTCGGGAAAAGATAACTCGTAGAAGAGGCTAGCCTTCCTTCTGGTATTTCAACCAATCAATTATGTGATATTTGAAAGTCTCCCGCTGCGCAGATGATGTAGTGGATATAGGATATAGGCTACAGCAGTCGACTTAATTAAATGGCACAACCAGCAGCTCTCTTTTAACACAGACTTTTAAGAAGGGATGGATGTTTGCTTCAAGTGATAGACCAGGTAAGTGAAATTATCTTATCTTGCTGTATGTGTCATTTGCTTTACGTTTTCTGACTAAAAGCATCCAAAAAGCCATTTTAAAGTGGTTTTAAAGCAAATCGGCAGGGATCCCCAGACCAATACAATTAGTGTGTCTCCTCTACTTTAAAACTCATGAGACGCCACTGGTTCGGATGGCCCTGTATTAAGCAGTATATGAAAAGGGTTTCTGTTGCTCATGAAAATGCTTCTGAAAGCCCTGCTGAAAGAAAAAAACAGCTAAAACCAGCCTAGGCTGGTTATAGCCGTTTTTTTTTTTTTCAGCAGGGACGTCTGTGTATTTGTACACTGTTGCCAATTTAGCAGTTTTGTTGCTAGATTTAGGAACTTAAAGCACCTAGCAACAAATTTGGCAACTGTGACTCAAATTATAAAAAGGCACACATTTTCCCTATAAATGACACACAAATTGGTAATCAAAGGTGTCTAGCAGGACACACATCACGTAAATAAAGTTTCTAGATGCAGCTGTTCACTAATAATTGTTCATTTATGATAACACCTTGTGATTAGTTTCTACCTGCACTTGGTGTTTGTATAAAAGATCAGACTGGACGCTGAAGTACTCCCACAACAAACCCTTTACTGAGTGACAACCGGAACTCATACAGAAACTCCCGCATAGCCTTGTGGGTAATGTAGTCTCTCGCTACACCTCCTCCTTTTAGCTAATCCCCACATTCTTTTTAATATCAGATCAACTCTGTATTCATTTATCAGAACATTAAACTCATTTCAGCTTTTCCTTTTGTCAGATTATTAGCAACTCTTTCCTGACATCACGTATCGAATTTTAAACATTCTTATGCTGACATTTTTATTACACAACATTTCTCTGGAACTCTTTTCTAACATTTAAGAAGTGTAGAAAACTGAAACATCCACATTCTTTTACATTCATCCCATTTCCCCCCCTTTTTTTTTTTTTTTCCATTCATAAATCAAGTCTCTCAGGAGCCTTGGAAACTCTACCTGACTTGGTGATGACACCAGAGGAGTTCCCTGTGGCTCTCAGGTGGATTCTGTTTCTTCGTAGAATGCCCTTGTCAGTTTTTACTAGGTATGACCTTGGCCTGTTTGCAGTCCCTAGAACAGTCCCAGGAGCTTTCTCTGTGGTGATCCACACCTTCTGTCCTGAGGTGAGCTCTTGAAGTGTTCTGGACCGGTGGCGAAGATTGTAGTGTATTGCTTGCTTGCGCCTTCCTTCTTCATCCTTCCTGCGAAAAGCCTCTAAGTCAGGCCATTGTGGTGTGAGCTGACTTGAAGACTGAGGTAGAGATGTGCGCAGGTTTCTTCCCATCAGTAACTGCGCAGGTGAGTATCCATGTTCTAATGGTGTGGCTCTATATGCTAAGAGTGCTCTGGTTTGGTCAGTGTCCTTTTTCCACAGACACTTGACTGTCTGCACCGCACGTTCAGCCTCGCCATTAGCTTGTGGGTATTGAGGGCTGCTCGTGACGTGTGTGAAGCAGCTCTCTTTCGCAAATAACCCGAATGTCTCTGAAGAGAACTGTGGCCCATTGTCGGATACAACAGTCTCTGGATATCCATGATGTGCAAAAGCCTCCTTCACAGCACGAACAGTAGCCTCAGCTGATGTGACCCTGAGCTCAGCCACCTCTATATATCGGGAGAAGTAGTCAATGATGAGCAGATAGGTCTTGTTTCTCCATTCAAAGAGGTCCATTCCGACCTTTTGCCAGGGCCTGTCAGGGACTTCTGACTGTAGTAGGGGCTCTCTGTATTGTGTTCTGTATCTCTGACACATTTCACATCTGTCCACAGTCTCTCGAATCTGTGCAGAGATACCTGGCCACCATACTGAAGCTTGAGCTCTGGCGCGGCATTTAGAGATCCCTTGGTGACCTTCGTGGAGTTTGTGAAGTATTTCTCCTCTGAGTGTCTGAGGGATGACAATTCTGTCACCTTTCATCAGAAGGTCTTCCACGAGATACAGCTCTGCTCTGACTTGCCAGTAGGGTATAATCCCTGTACTCACTCTGTGCTTCTGTGGCCATGCTGTTTGACAGTAGCATGCCACTGTTTTGCACGTCTCATCAGTTTGTTGCGCTTGTTTAATTTTCTCCAGCCTTGTGTCCGTAACAGGGAGCGAAGACACAACAGCATCCACAAACACCTGGACTTCTTTTTCAAGCTGTAGGTCCTCAGCAGATGGAGTGTCAGTTAGTGGAGCTCTGGACAATGTATCGGCAGTGATGAGGTTTTTTCCTGGCACGTGAACAATGTTATAATCATACCTGAGGAGTCTCAGTCGGAATCTTAACACCCTAGGAGGGAGGTCATCCAAACCTCTGGTGCTCAACAGTGGAACCAAGGGCTTATGATCTGTCTGAAGAGTAAAGTGAAGCCCTTGCAGGTATGATGTTAGTCTTTCACATGCCCACGTTACAGCCAGTGCCTCCTTTTCAATTTGCGCATAGCTCTTTTCTGTGTCTGTCAGTCCTCTTGAGATATATGTGACAGGCTGCCAAGAGTTATCTGCTTGCTTCTGTGTGAGGATGGCACCTATTCCATATGGTGATGCATCCGCAGCCACTTTTGTCTCTGCTGTATTTGAGTACTGAGCAAGTGCTTTCGGAGAGCTCAGCCCACTTTTCAGCTTTTTGAACGCAGTTTGTTGTGGCTCTCCCCAAACCCACTCATTTTTTTCTCTCAGTAGGTCTTTTAGTGGCATTGTGATGGTTGCCATCTGAGGCACAAACTTTGACAGGTAGTTTGCCATGCCCATAAGGCGCCTCACGTCCTCCACTTGTGTAGACTCCGGCATCTGTAGGATAGCTTTCACCTTGTTGGGATCTGGCTCAATTCCTTTTGAAGACATCCTATGCCCAACAAACGTGATGTGTTCTTGCCTAAACTCGCACTTCTCATTGAGTGTAAGTCCCTCTTCCTGCATCTTCTGCAGTACACGGTGCAGTCTTTGATCATGTTCTTGTCTGTTCCGCCCGTACACTAACACATCATCCGCATGGCACAATACTCCCTCAAAGTTCTCAAACATCTGCGACATCCTCCTTTGGAAATGTTCTGGCGCGGATGCAATTCCAAATGGGAGTCTGTTGAAGAAATATCTCCCAAACGGAGTGATGAAGGTTGTTAGGGGACGTGATTCTGGAGTTAAAGGAATTTGCCAAAATCCTGACCGCGCATCTAATTTTGTGAAAACTTTGGCATCTGACATCATTGCCAGTGTTTGGTCCACAGCAGGCAAAATGTGACGCTCTCTCTTCACCGCTGCATTCAATGGTGTGAGATCTACACAGATTCTCAGTTTGTTTTTCGTCGGTTTTGGCACAACTACCATCCCGGAACACCAGGCTGTGGGCTCAGTCACTTTTGATATGACTCCCATACGTTCCATTCTCTCAAGCTCTTCACGCACCTTGTCTCTGAGAGGTAGAGGTACTCTTCGAGGTGTTGACAGTGCATATGGTACCGCCCCTTGTTCCAGCTCTATGTGGTATGGTTCCTTCAGCTTGCCTAGCCCTTGAAACACAGATGGGTAGAGTGCCTTAAAGTCTGTATCTGTCTGTGTCACCTCATTGACTCTGTGCACTAGCCTCATGGCTTGTATAGCTGGCAGGCCCAAAAGTGGTTGTGTCAATCCAGCTACAACATATACAGGTTGATCTGTGGATCGGCCCTTTGCACACATTTTGCCCTGGAAGCAGCCTTTTACGTCCAGCAAATGTTTACCTGGACCCACTAGTCTTTTCAGTGGTTTGTCTAGCTTACCATCTCGCTTCGGGTCGAATACACTGTCTGGTATCGAAGTCACATCCGCGCCTGTGTCCAACTTGAAACAGATGGCGTCTCCATTCAGAGTGACTTTTTCAATCCATGGCTTGGTGGTTTGTGTAGACACTTCACATAAGAATGCATAGTCCTGAGAATCACTGTCTGACAGCACTTCTCTGACTGTGTATATTGCTTGACCATTGCGACAAGCCACCGCAAAATGTCCTTTTTTGTGACACTTTCGACATTCTACGTCTTTGGCGGGGCAATCTTTCCATGTGTGTTTTCGTCCTTTACCACATCGGCCACATTCTTTTCCACTTGGCGTGTCAAACTTTTGGTCTTTGTTTCTCTGTTTCCCTGTATATTGGAACTTTTTTCCTCTTCTCATTGTTTTAATGCGTCCACATTTGTCTTGGGGTCAACTCCGGCAGCACTGTGTATTATTGTCTGTTGTTTCTTAACAGTCTCACTCTGTCTCACTTTTTGTATTGCCTTTGCAAGGGTCAATTCTGAGTCCATTTGCAGCTGTTCAGATAATTTTCTGTCCTTTATCCCGACTACAATTCGGTCTTTTATGAGTTCATCTTTTAGCACCCCAAAGCTACAATGTTCTGCTAACTTGTGCACATCAGTAATGAAGGTTTCTGCACTCTCCCCCTCCTGCTGGCATCTCAAGTTGAACTGTGCTCTTTCAAAAATCACGTTGTGTTTGCCTATGAAGTGTTGCTCCATTGCAGTTTTAACTGAACTGTACTTCTTTTTATCTGCCGCTGTCATCAGCAAGACACTCAAAATATCATCAGCTGCATCCCCCATTGCATACAGGAGTGCATTTACCTGATATTCTTCGTCTTGGTCTTTTAATCCGGATGCAACATAGAACCTTTCAAATCGTCGGATCCATCTCGGCCATTCACTCGGACTTGAAAAGTCGAACGGTTCGGGCTGCGTTATCTGCACTGACACTGCCATGTCTTTCACTCCTCGCGTGTGTGCTGATTCCCTCTCACCGGCTAGTGCAGCTTCACTGGCTCTCTCTCCGCGTTCGTGAGCATGCAAAAGTCACCGTTGTTCTCTGCCGGTATCCTAATCACACACCGTGTCCACATGCGACTGAGGTCATAAGTATATCCGGAGATATGCGTTCTTTGCCACGTTCTGATACCATGTATAAAAGATCAGACTGGACGCTGAAGTACTCTCACAACAAACCCTTTACTGAGTGACAATCGGAACTCATACAGAAACTCCTGCATAGCCTTGTGGGTAATGTAGTCTCTCGCTACAGTGTTCAGTTTAAAATGTAGGAAAATGGAAAAAAAAGCACTGTTAATTTCCAAGTTGTGACCTGAGAACACAAAATACAATGTGTAATTTTAAATTTGGGTAAAAGCTGTAAAAAAAAAAAAAAAAAAATCAATGCACAAATTTTCTTCAATTAAAAGTTCATTTTACAGACTTTTCTTAAAGCGTAGAATACTAACTACCAATACACTGCTTAAGAATATAATTGCTTAGAATGTACAGTTAATAATAAAGTACATCAAATTTAATTTTATGCTCTATTAAACTATGCAGTTCTGCACTGGTTACATAATTATGTCATGTGTTGTGATATTTTGTTCAAAAATATGAAGTATGGTTTTAACCATAATCAATATATATATATATGATCAATATGGTGATTGTTTCAATTATTGCTTCAATATTGAATGTCTTAATATAGACTGTGAGTCTTAGGTAGTAGTAGTACAGTGCTTTCCACTGGGTAGTGCCAATGAACTAGAGTGAACCAGTGAACTTTGGGTGACTTCCAAGAATATGACAAGGATGGCACAAACAAGTATGATGAATGGTCATGAGCACACCTGCATCTTGGGAGAGGGGGAGACCAAGGATGAAATGGAAAAAAAAGTAGTGGAGTAAGACCAATCAGAGGCCGAATCGTCATTTTTTGGCTGAAAAGACTGATAAGAACAGGGTATAAGTATGGATGCCCCGACAGACAAAGATTCAGATGCAGCGGCTGTCATCTCGGCTTTGTTGCTGTGTTCAATAAAGTCTTATTTTGACATCTGGAACTCTGCTTCTTGAGCTTTATTGACAAATTGGAGAAAACCATCGTTTGTTTCCACAACACATCGCGCAGTGACAGCACTATATTTAGCAACAAATTGTCCTGCCTTTAGCAACATTTTCTGAAAATAAGTTGGCAACACTGTTGACAAATGTTGCATTTAATTCATTTGTGATAGAGCATGCAAATACCGCGAGAGCTTCACTAACAAGAGCATAAAGTGTCTGACTTGACGCCTCCGTTTTCAACTCCACCCCCCGACTGCTCTCTGATTAATCTTCAACTTGCCATTCAGTGGACTAATCTTAAAATGCTGTATGTTTATTATTAACATAATATCAATTTAGATCTGTACGATTTTTAGGTTTTTTTTAATTACATGTTTCCATTGTGACAAATTATCATAAAGAGGGACAACAAAATATGTGTGTTCAGTGAATGACATTATTGATACAGAAATTGTTTAAGCACTGACAGTGAGACAAATATCCACAGTTTCTACTAAAGTGACAATTAAATTAGATATTAATAATGTTTAGTATTCCGTTATAATTAGGTATATGGTGCATCTAAAAATGAACTCACTGTTGTTGCAGATGAAATGTCGGTTTTCACTACATGTCAAATCCTTCCATTGTCCATTTAACATCACAGCACAATCATCTGTGCCTTCTGGTTGTCCAGTAGCCCAGTTCAGATAGAGCGCAGGTTCACCTGAAGACCACTGCCATTTATCACGACCTGTTCTCTGCAGCCCAATCCAGACATACTGAACACTTCCATCATTCACACTCTTCTTCAGCTCGTTCATGTCATTCATGTTGTCAACGGTGGCCAGATCTGTGTATTTCTCTCTGCAGTATCTCTGAGCTTCAGTCCAGGTCTTGATCTCATTTATAAAGTGATACTGACGCTGAACACATTCAGATACGGAGCAGAGAGCTGTGAAAGAGAGACTTTGCTTTAATGCTTTTCAGAACAGGATCAAACCTAATGAAACTAGAAACCATAAATAAAACCACAAACACACTCACCCGTGAGAAGAAGAATGAAAAATAGAGTTTGGTCCATTTCTGAGGAAGAAAAATACAGATTTCAAACATTCACAGATTAATTTTGTTGTAAAACATGATTTCAGCGATAATTAAAAATCCATCTGAACAGGAATATAAATGCATCGTACACAATGATTATGACAATATTAGCATGTTAAAAGTCTAATTCTAGTTAAAGAATGAAGATGTGAGTTGTTCTTACTTTAGAGGTTGTGTGTTTCTGTCCTGAGTCTGATGTTTCTGTCTGCAGCTTTAGTGTGATTATTATATCTGCTCTCATCCCTCATTCAGCATCACATCATTTGTTTATTACTCATTTTTCCTTATTAATTTGTTTTTCTGATATTTTTGTGTTGTTGTGTTTCTCTGGAAGTCTGTTCATTTGAATGTGGTAGATACCGTAAATGTCCACCTCAACATTTGCATTTTCTTCTCTTTCTGTTTGTTTTCCATGTTCTTGCAAATTCTTTACTGTCAACATAAATTGACCCAATTTATTCATCTTGATGGGTATAAACTCGCACACAACTGGAAATATGTCATAATAGGGTAGTTAAATCAACTGCAACTTCAATTTCAGGCCAAATTCAAACAGGAAAAATTCGAACACAGTTAACATGTAGAAGTCAATAAAGTTATCAGTATTATCTGAGAAACAGTCAAATGACGTCAGTCAGGAAAACAAACTCAGAGATAAAACAGATCAGAAAGCCATAGCAGGTGTTTCTGGGTAGGGATGATAGCATTGACCCATTAACTGACAGTAAGAATAATTTTCAGTTTAATCAGTTAAATTGTTAAAAATAATTTGTAAAGGTTTTCTTTTGCATGGATTAAAACAATCTGCATAGTCAAAACTGCACTGAGAGGAAAAACAAAACAAGTCACATAAGTTGTTAGATAAAGTTGCTAATTGTTAGCTTTAATGTTACTGGTATCATATGTTTATTCTAAACAAAAGCCCTTTTCATTTTTCTTCCTCATTCATTTGTTTTTCTGATATGTTTGTGTTGTTGTGTTTCTCTGGAAGTCTGTTCATTTGAATGTGGTGGAGACTGACACTCTGTAAACATCCACATCAACATTTGCATTTTCTTCTATTTTTGTTTTGCACCTTCTTTACTGTCAGTGACCAACAGCAGTTTCTGTGTAATTAAAGTAATTAAGAACTGTCACAATAGAATACAAGAAGGAATACAATTAGAGTTTATAAAATGTTTAAAATGTTAATGTTTAATCATTGTATGCACTGCATTTATGTTCTTGTTGAGATGGATTTTTAATTATTTTCAATTATGTTTTACACCAAAACAAATCTCTGAATATTTAAAATCTGAGTTCATCTGTATTTTTGTTTCTCAGAAATGGACCAAACTCTATTTTTCATTCTTCTTCTCACTGGTGAGTGTGTTCTGCGCTGTCACTTCAACTTGATGTGGTTATAGTAAGTGATCTGTCACGCCGTATAAAAGAGAAGCAACTCAACATTTCTTCTTTGAATTGTGTAAAAAAAAATGAGCATAATTTTAAACTTGAGACTGTTTCATATTAAAAGTAAAAAAGCTTATTGGAATTATTTAATGACAGGCACACTACAAATGTTCAGTCATGTTTTGATCAGTCATCAACAGAAAACAGCACAGACTAACAAAAATACTGATTTTAAATCCATACCAGTGTCAATTAAAACTGAGAAATCAATAGACTTGTTTGAGATGAGCAAAATCAGCACAGCACCAATCACTGTTGATCACCACGAGATGCATGCCAGTTAGAAAAGTGTGCGAGTTACGTCCGACTTGATCTGATGTCATGCTGACATGTGCCAAAAAAACTCTCAACCTGATAGTAATTAATGATCAAAGTAGTCTGAATATTAAAACAAATGTATGACTTATGTGGACGTCTCAGGACCAAAAAATGTCCATCCAGTCATTGTAACCATTATCAACCTGTGTATTTGCATATTTCCACACACCCTGCTTGCACAGACATGCCATCAGAGACCTGATGCAAAACATGCTTTTCCTACTTAAATCAAGAAGCATTTTCCAGACAAGTAAAAATTACTGTCTTGTTTTCAGAAAACATAAGTCAAAATGAAGTGAGTTTTTCCTTTAAAACAAGCAAAATAATCTTATTTCAAACCAAAAACAAGATTATTTTGCTTCAGCTCACTTTATTTTTACTTATTGTTTTCTGAAAACAAGAAAATAATTTTCCGCTGTCTAGAAAATGCTTCTTGGTTTAAGAATTTTAAGATATTTGGACAAAAAAAAAAAAAAAAAAAAAAACTCAAGTAAAGCTTTTTTTATTTTTTATTTTTATTATTTTGTTTTATTTTATTTTTGCAGTGGGGAATCAGTGGGCAGGAACAGGTCATATTGTCATATTGCCCAGCCCTACTATCAACCCTGATTATTTTATTCTGTTAATGAAAAGGCTGTTTATGCATATTTAATAATGGTTTATGCAAAGCTGAATTTTAGACTGAACATATAGTTGTTTAATTAGTGACACTTAGCCTGTATTTTAAAATCTTCATTTGATTGTGGTAAAATAATAATCTGATTTTTGGGTAAACTTTCCCTTTAAATATTCATACATCTCTTTGAAATAAACCATACAGAAATGGAAAAGAACAGCGTTAATATACTCCTATTATACTAATCTATGCCAATGCCTCTATTTCAACAGGTATTAATGCATGTAAAAATTGTCCAAAAAGACAGTGAGGGTCACAACATCATGAGAAATGTAAAACCATTTATACAGTATCCAACAAAACAGCAGAAGTCACAGTCTGGGGGGGAACATTGCCTTAACATCGAATAGTGGTACAGAATGAGTAACATCTCAGTCAGAAAATTTGATGACAAACCACAACAAAAGACACTGAGTATACAAGCATCTCATCTCAAGGCTCGACAATGTTTGTTCCCTCAACAACTTCAGTCACTGAAGAATGTAAAATAATTGGAGCACAAACACTTACATATGTCCACTAAAACCTTACACTGGTAACATGTCCCTATCCAGTACAAGAATACTTAGTCCAAAATGTCAAACATACTTCAAATCAACAGCATTTAAAAAAAACGTCTGGAAAGCTCACTATGAAATCTACCTCAGAAACTGGCAATAACGTTGTCAGCACACCTGTAGATCTTGAACATTACAGACATTATTGATGCTCTGCTTGAACTGCCTCAAATAAAAATCACAACACACAATGCCCTGGTAATTAAAATTGGACACATGAATATTGCTTCACTGGAATAGCTACAAACACTCATCATGACACTGGACACACTGTGCAAGATACTGAAGATCTGGGGTTTCCTGGAAATGCATACACCACCACACAACAAATCCTACACCCACACAGAGCTTTTGCTGTCCAGAAAACACCAACTGACACACATACAATAACATCTCTGCATCTCAGCACAAGTGTGTACATGTGAATATAATTATGTTCAATACCATAGTTGGTTTTTTTATGCAGCATGTGTAAATATTTTTTGAAACAATGCATGGAAAAATCGTTGTTGTTTTTTTTGTTGTTGTTGTTGTTGTTTGGGAAATCAATACTCGCCTTAAATTAAATGGGATGAAATTAAGAGTACAATTGTCCCTTTTTATTTTACAATAAATTTAGTTCATTCTTGTAATGCAAATGCTGAATTACTACAGTCTTCAGTGTTGCACATTACATTTACTTACTTTAAATCAATTAATTGAACAAAAGAGTTTTGTTTAACTTAAAGCATACCCTGGTTGTGTTCATTGATACAAACAAAAAACACTGAGTTAATTCCGGTGGTGGACAGTAACAAAGTTGTACTTAGCAGGGGCGTTGCCACAGGTGTGAAGAAATATTTTTTTATAATCGTATAAACATGGGTGGCACTAAAAAGGGGCTAGCAGCTGCTTCAGCACCCCCAAGAGCACCCCCATAGCACCCACACACATAAAAAATTAAGTAAAAATAAAAACATTTGACTCATTATGCAATCATAACTCCTGCATTGCAATATAACGTGACGTGATTAGCAGGTGCACTTTTCGAAATGTCACAGCATTTTATTTTAAAAATGAAAAGTACCAAGTAGGCCTGCCCTTGACTAAAGATTTTTCTAGTCAGCTACTTGCACCTTTACTGTATATTAAATTGATTAATTGTAATGCCAAGCCAGCAGAGGGAGCCCTCACCCGAGTACTGGCTGTTACTGCTCCCTCTGCTTCTTCTACATTCACTTCCTGTTTGAAGACTATTTAACCAGTGACTATGCATATGCTCTTTGTGAAGTATTGCCAGTTAACCTGCCTTATTGCGTGTTTACATTATTTCTCTGCCTGATTCTGTGTGTATGATTTTGCCTTGCTTTCTGTTTTACGAATTCCTGTATTACCCTTTTTGTATTGTTTGCCTGATTGGACTGATGTTACGGTTTGGACCCGAAGTCTGCCTTCTCACTATTGTCTTTTGGATTACCCCTTGGATTGTTGACCGATCGGACTGCTGTAATGGTTTTGACCCACTGCCTGCTTTCTAGTATTTGTCTGCTGCTACTTCTGCCTCAGTGTCCTCGTTGCATTAATATAATAACATAGTAGCCATCCTTTAATATATAGGTGTATATTGCCTATTCTGTGCTCATGCACGTGCATAAAGCTTGCACCGGCAAAAGTAATGATAATAAATGTGTTGGGGGGAAAGAAAACATTTGTTGTTAAACTTGCTTTCTCAGTCAGTGTCGGCTGAAAAGATGAAGTTCCCGAATGCCGACGCTGCACTCACCATCTCCACATAAACATCTTTAATAGAGTAGTGTACCTTTTCATTCCAACTGCGTAATCAGAGATTTTGTTTATTGGTTCATTTAATATAGGCTACATTTTAAGCATTCTATGGATTTCTTTGAGAGTCAATTAGCGCTCCATTTCATGGAGATGGCAGAAAGCACAACCTCTCTGTTTTACAAAAGCACTTTTGCGGAAATTTGCGGAGCCTGTGTCATGAACAAAGAGAAAATTCAATTAAAAGTCTATTGCGGTGTTACATTTTTTGATTGTCAGAGGCTGTTTTGAAGAGCGAGGAAGCTTCTCTCATAAAAAGACAAGGACATGAATCCTTTTTACAAGTTCATATCTAAAATAACAGTAGGCATGAACATTTGTAACTACGTATGTAACAGTGGCAGCTGGACAATAGAGGGCGCTGCCCTCCCTGAACCACACACACAAAATAATAATTATATAAAGTACTTAAATGTATATTTGTATGATTGTAAATTCATCTGTGAAAAATGTGTTTTCACCATCACCATATGATCTCTACGCCTGTCTGCATGTCTCAATTTCACCTGACGGGGCGATCGAGAAATCACCCACAGGAGGCGGGACTTTGTAGAATTTAGTCAAATGCTGATTCAAGATGTAAATAATCCAATCCAATAATCCAATGGCGCACTCAGGTGTCATTAACTCCGGACACGAACCTAAAGTTAACCCTGTAAAATCTCCACTCCACTCCCTGGGACCAGGAGAGTAACGGAGGCTAGTTACAGAGGTAAAACACACACACACACACACACACACACACACACACACACACACACACACACACACACACACACACACACACACACACACACACACACATTTGTTTTCATGAATTGTGGGGACTTTCCATAGACTTCTAGTTTTTATACTGACTAAACGATATTGTCTACCTCAACCATCCTAACCCAAATTACAACACATGCCATTATCTTGCTTCTGTTTGTAAGTGGATATAACATCTTTTAGTGACAAATAATAGGAACTTATATCAGACCAGTCCAGTAGCCACTGTATTAAGATATTAAGCACTAGTTTGACCAACTAGCAGTCAGCCAAAGAGTAAACTAAAAAAGACAGGAACTGTCCAGAAGAAAATAATTACATCACAAACTTTTAAGACTAGTCTAAGAAAATAGGTGGTTTATTTATTGAAATGCTACTGTAGACCTTGTTTTGTTTAGGAAACCAATAGCAAGATCAAGATCAGGAGAAGTAAACACTGTAAGGGAATACTGGAGTTCAAGCATTAGTAATTATATAATGTACATGTTAC